>NC_056748.1:978533436-978573436 GCF_019279795.1 Protopterus annectens | reverse complement strand
ATACTGAGCAAACAGATATTGCCAGTATACTGGCTGACAGATTCAGTGCCAACTTTACCCCTCACCCCCCACAAAGGACCAATCACAATACCAGTAGATTGCCAAGCACCCAGTATTACTGCTGCACAGGTTAAAATAACACTACTCAAGACCAAGAATACAGCTTCTATGAGACCTGACAATATCTTTAGTTGTGTTCTACATGAACTACAGAGTGAACTGGCACCTCACCTGTGTGTCCTGTTCAATCACAGCCTCACCTCAGGCTTTGTTCCTACCGAATAGTGCACTGCTACAGTCATCCCTCTCCACAAAGGAGGAGCAACTACAGACACTGGGAACTATCTCCCCATTAGCCTGACGAGTCTGATATGCAAAGCTATGGAACACATCATCATGGACCTAATAAACAGGGATATAGGAAATCTCCAAACTCTGACTCCCACAGGGTTTGGTTTTGTGAAGGGTAGATCATGCCTGCTCAACTTGGTTGACTTCTTTGAGTCAGTCACCAGAGCTGTGGATGAAGGCAAGGTGGTTCATACAGCCTACCTTGATCTGGCCAAGGCTTTTGATAACATTCCTCACTCAGGAATCATACAAAAACTCACTAAGCTTGGCATCAACCCCTATATCACTAGGTGGGTTGCAAACTGGCTCACAGATAGAACCCACAGTGTGAAAGTAGCTGACTGCAAGTCAGACTGCTGACTAGTCATGAGTGGAGTCACACATGGTTTGGTCCTGGGTCCTCTCCTGTTTGGTATCTACTTCTCTGAAGTCCAAGCCAACATGAAGGGACTCTGGCTGACAAGGTTTACAGACAATTGCAAGTTGGGAGCTATTATTAACTTCCCAAGTGATGTTGACATCCTACAGAACAGCCTCACTGAGACCAATGACTGGTATCAGAACCATGGCCTTAAGCTCAATGCTAAAAAATGTGTCGTCATCCCATTTGGGAAAAAACAAGTTCCCATGAATTACCACATCGATGGTAGTCCACTGAATACAGAAGGCATTATAAGAGATCTGGGAACACAGGTTGACAGCAACCTCTGTTTTGATTACCACATTGCCACTGTGGTCAGAAAGTCCTTCTATGTGGCACATCTCATTACTAAGGGTTTTGCATCCAGGAAGAAAGAGGTCATTGTCTCCCTCTACTCTTCCCTCATTAGGCCAATCATTGAGTACAATGCCCCATTTGGCGTGTACCTCACTAGACACCTGCAACAACTGTTGAGGCTGCAAAAGTACATCACAAAGAGGATTCTAGGCCTTAGATACTTATCCTATATGGGCAGACTTAAAAATCTCCAACTATTCTCGGTCTCATTTCGCCTACTTAGAGACGATCTCTGCTTGACTTACAAAGCCATGTCTGACCCAGCTCTATTAGAAATGCTACATCTAAAGAAATCCCAATCCCTCCACACCACATGCTCCAGAGACCTCAACCTCATTACCACCATTAACAGAACAAGGTGGGGGAGCAGGTTCATAACCCAGAGACTACCCATGCTATGGAATAGACTTCCCATACATATCAAGCAAAGCACCTTGCTGACCTTCTTCAAGAGAAATCTTGATGAGTGGATAGGAAACAGACAATTCACCCCGCGGATCACTCCAGTGGCTCCACTCGACAGAGGCGCTGGGAACTACGGTCGGGTGACACTATGCCAGGGTAATCCTATGGCTAGGTTTGTAAAGGCTTCAGGGTCATTAGCCTTGTACACACCTTGTTGTGTCTTTCAGCTTTTCTCGGTTAGGGGTTGCCACAGCGGAACTCCGGTCCGCTAATGATTGGCAGTAGATTTTTACGTGCCGAGTTGCTGGCCCTGACGCACAACCTTCAACGAAGTTACGCCCATTCATGCATGTCTCCACACAGAAGACGCTCTAGCTGAGAATTGAACAGGACAATGTCTTACTGTGAGGTGACAACGCTACCACAGCACCACCACTGCAGTAGCAGCCTAGTACACACATATGAATCTATAAAACACATTCATCCTTTCATTGGTGACAAACACATTCTTGCAATCAAAAAACTGTCAATGACACTCGCGAATCTCCCAGTAAAGACACAAAACATACTTGCCATGTATGCATAATCACTAAAACACTCCAAAGTATATTTTTACAGTGATCACTAATCATTTTCACTACTAATGTAATGATTTCACATTTATAAATGATAGCTTATTCACCAAAGCCATTATAATATGCCCGTGCAGCATAATTGCAGTTATCCCAAGTTAATACAGTGCTGTTAATGTAACTTCAGGGTCCTTTACAAGTTTTGTATACAAATGAGGCCCTTTTATGTTTATCTTTATGAATCACAGTAATATACCAGCATCTAAGGCACCTTGTCTATGTAACAGCTTTCCCCTTAATGCTCATCCCTTAGGTGCATTATGGCTTTGCAATAGCAAGGCGTGTTTATCAAAATGCATATGCATTTTGTAGTCAGAGTGAATGTCTTTCACTGACATTATCTACATAATAATGCATGCTTATCAAAACACCTCCACATTTCTGTAGTCAGTGTGAATGGCCTCCACTAAAATCATTTGCATAATAATATAGTGCTGTTCTTTGTGGGTTAATAATATGTACAAACAGAAGCCATAAATGTGAATACCACCAATATTTTTAAACATAGCAAGAGTTTCTGTACATAGAGCTAGAAACTTCCAGTAAAGACATACATTCGTAAAATCGTTAACATTTCTCAAAAACAAAGGCATAGTCTACAAGTGATAATGTACAAAAAATATTAAAAAGGGAAGAGAGAAGTAAAAAGCTCCATATATTTTTAGCACAAGTCACATTTAACTATTCTACCAGTAAGTTATTTAGTAATTGTGCATAGCTGGTCATACTGGCAACTTAAGATAAAATGGTTGCCAACAACTAATCAATTCAAGAGTGATGTCCTTAAAAAGTTAAGGCCGCTAAACGTACCCACAGCTGCAGCTAATCACAGAACAATGCAAAGCAGTGCTACATTATAAAGTTTGCTTATAGCTTTCTCTTGTACTCAGCAGCATATTTACAACTCTGAAACTCCAAAAAATGTGTTGCTTTATTAATGAAGGCTCACATTTAACACTAAAGAACTATAATAATGTAATAGGCAGTAAAGATCATTATAACTGCAAAGCAAAAGATATAATTTATATCATGATACGATCAGCTTGTTAACTTTTTATGCAGGCAAGACGACAAGATCAGTTTTGAAGCATACCTCTGAGCAGATGCTGTTAAAACAAAAAATAAAATGAATGCCTTATTTAAACATTCAGAAAAGTTGTGAAGGTTTGTAAAGAAAGTTTATTCTTTGTAGTAGTTCATGAAGATTATAGAGGTGATGATAAATTCAATAGTTTAGAAATTCAACAAACAAGATGGCAACTACTATTGGAAACAAATTTTCTGGAATGAATGATGTTATTAATATAAAATAGATTTTAATGCTTCCCTAAACATGTGTATTGTTTCTTTCTTTAAATGTCTTTTATATACTGTAGTTGGTCATGTGATTTAAATTCCTTTATATTCAGCATATATAGAGGTGTTTATGACTTTGAGGAAGTCTATTTTGTATGTATAGATGAAAATGCTAAGTGATAGTAAACTTTCCCTATTTGTCCTCTTTTGAGTAGTTTGGTGTTTATTTAATGCTGAACAGCGCTTAAGCTGTTTCTTGCTGGCTTCTGTTTTATATAAGGAAGATTCTCATCTGCTCAGTCTAGTAATATCCAGAATTATGGTGTTTGGGTCTTCTTAAAATTTGCCAAAAATCCCATCTGCAAGCATATCTAACTGACACAATAACTAATATGTTAGTACTGCTGTAGAAAAAGGTATCTGGAAATTATTTTTGATCACACACTCTCTTTGCCTAAACATACAGACAATATTATTAATAAATCTCAAACCTCCTTTATCCTTTTGCTGTATATAAATAAATGTCCTTATCCACAAACTTGAATATGAACTCCCCTAATAACTTACCAATAAATACTATTTATTTATTTTACATTTGTTTACAGGGAAAGTCTGAATGGACAAAATGTCATTTTCAACAAAGGCCCGGGAGAAAAGCTTCACATTTATAAATAACAGTATGTTACATATACAACATACAGATGCAAATGTTGATTCAATCTCAGATACAAACGCAAAATGAAAAATACGTTATACATTTCACTAATGCAATTATATAGTCTAGATAGGAATAAAAAGAATAGCAGTGCTGTTACTGAAAGTAAAGAAAAACTAAGCAGGTTAAGTATACATATGCTTAGTAGGGTATACTATTCAAATACAAAAATAACCGGTTGTGTTCCTTTAACTGCCTTAAGACATCTCCTAACCAGGGTTTGTGCAAGAACAGGTCCAGGATTCAGATAGGTGTGACTTGAGAAGTTTTTTAAAGTTGGAAGTGTTAGTAGCTGTTCTGATATTTCATGGCAGGGAATTCCAAGTTTTGGCTAGCAGTTTGAGTAAAGTTAAACTCCAGCTGCATTCTTAGGTTTTGATATGTTTAAGAAGGATTTGTTAGTGGAAAGCAATGCCCTGTTATTGGAGCAGTGTATTAGTAGATTTTGAAGTACTGGTGTTTTTTTCTGGCTGATATAGTATTCTATAGGAGAAGGTGAGTTGATTACAAGCAAGCATATTTGGTAGTTCAAGCCAAGATAGTTATTTTAAAGCCAAACAATGATGGGCTCTGAAATTTGATTTGTAGTTTTATTGTAGCAAGTTTTGAGTTTTGCTAGGTCAGATTTCTTAATATTTGTGAGAACTGGTGATGTGTACAGTAGAATAGAGATAAGATGGGTTCTTGCTATAGTGGCCTTTGAAGATTTGTTTAGAAAGGGCTGATTTCTGTACAGGATTCCTAGTTTTTTGAGAACTTTTTTTATTGTCTGTGATATGTGTAAGTTGAATTTCATATTATGGTCGATCGCCACTCCAAGTACTTTTGTTTGGGAAACCAGAGAAATAATTATGTGGTTTCATGATGATATATTGAATGGTGAGTGGGGGTCTGCATCTCTAGTTGGATAGAAGATCATGATTTTTGTTTTTTTAGGGTTAAGTATAAGTTCATATGTTGGTACCAGGCTATCAGCCCTAGGGCCTATACAAGCCTAGCCATAACAATTCCCTGGCTATTTCTTCCCACACTATTTACTTCCCTGGACCCCAGTTGTGCATTGTTTAGCCAAGATTCCACTCCACTGAATGACTGCTAGATGATTTTTTGGAATTTTTGTAGTGTTGGGATGGCACAAATCAGGGTGGAATTGTCTGCATATTGAACTATGCAGTATGAATATTGTTCATAAAGATAATAAAAAGGAGATGACCTGGAATACATCTCTGTGTTATTCCCAAGGTTACAGGCAGTAGTGAAGAGAGAGTTTGTTAACATTTTACAGCTTGCTGGCATCTAGTTAGATATTGCTTTAACCAAGTAAGTACAGAGTGGCTAAGTTTAAGTTCCAAGAGTGTAGTTAAGAGTGTAGAATGGGAGACAGTATCAAAAGCTTTGGACAGATCAAGAAAAATGGAAGAAAATAAATTGCCTTCATTGAGATGGTGGTTATTAATGTTAGTAAATTTCCAATGAAAGAAATCGCTTAACTGGCCGTTCGACATTGTCAGTTTTCAACCCCTAGCTGTCGACATTTAGGCATTTGACTAGTTAAGTGGTCAATGATTTAATATAGACCCTATGGATACTGGATAGGATATTGTTTCTGCAGTGATTTTTAGATATTTGGCAGGTAGATAGTCAAAGGCAAGTGTAGTAGGTTTAAGCCTTTTGAGACTGGGATCAAGCGTGGGTACTATGTGAGTCTGGGTAGGGGAAGAGCAATTACTGTTTGTGTGGCTAGTATGGATTCAGTGAAGTATCTGTTAAATTGTAAGGCTATATTGTCTTTAGTATCTGTGAGTGTTGGGAAGGGAGTACTAGTTTGTCTTGGCTGTAGGATTTTTTTGATGGCAGCCCAGAATATGTGTAGGTGTCCTTGATTTTTTGATTGGTACTGCTATAGTAATTTATTTTTGTCCTGTCTAATGTGTTTTTTAGATTTATTTCACAGTTCTAGATATGTTTGTTAGTTGTAGTTTTATTGTTGAGCCATTTCTCCCAGGATGTATGTCTAGTTTTTAACAGAGATCATGTTTGATTGGTTAGCCAGGGGCATAATTAGATTTTATCTTTCTTGTTCTTGGCCGACACAAGATGTTTAGGATACTGAGGAAAACTGAGTTATTCAACTGCAGTATCTAAAGGGAGATCTTTGAGTGGTGCCCACTTGCATTTTTTCAAACTAGTTATGGAGTCTTGGGGGGTATTTTTTTCTTATCTCTGATTTCATGGTAGGTGTTAAGTTTTTGTAGATTTATTCAGTGTCAGAGAATGTAAGTTGGAATATGGTCACTGAGGCTTGGCCTGTTTGCAAGGATCCAGTCCAGGACCTGAATGTTTGTTTGATGTCTTGTCTACTTTAGTACAAGGTTGGATTGCTTGTGAAAAACCATGAGATTAATGTGCTCAGTGGGATTTTGAGAGCTACAAGAGAGCCAGTCCACTAAAGTCACCCATTATAATTGTTTCCTGAGGGAGGAATGCTGCTGTCCAATTTAGGATGTGGTCTAAAGTAGTCAGATTGTTCCCAGATGGGATATAGATATATAGATTACCACGATGTTCAGATGTCTCTTTGGATTAATTGCGAGTTTAGTAAACAGTATTTTGATGTTAAAGTCTGGGATATTTAGGTGTAAAGTTTCTAAGTTGAGATTGTTTTTGTATAGAAAGGCAATACCACCACCTCTTGTCTGTTGTCTGTGTAGAGTATGTATATTGTATCCTGGGGAAAGTATTTTGTTGCTAGAGATGTCTGGTTTTAGTCAGGTTTCTGTTATAAGGGCTATATTTGCAGTATATTAAGCAAGGGTGGTATGCAAATATTGAATTCTGTTCATGACGCAAATTTTCAGATTTGTCCTACTTGCAAATCCACAGATTCATCACTGCTGACTTGTAGATTACTTCATTTGGTTACTTCTAAATGAAAGGGCCACCCAACTGTTTGTCTGTTAGATTTATAAAACAGTAAATATGCAGAATCTCTTGAGAACAAAATTGCAAGAAAAACTACAAAATTATGGCCTACGAAATGTGCAGGAATCAGTCCTAACTGTAGTCTGAGTAAACTTTAAAACTTCTACAAAGGAAAGTGCATTTCAAAGGCTTGTCCCCGCCACTTAGAATCAACTTTCATCTGAGGTCAAAAAACAAAACACACTAGATTTGTTTAACAAAAAAGTCAAGGAGCATTTTATTGAAGGAGCCAACATGGTTATGCCACAAGGAAAATGGCTAGTCTTTGCTTCTCATGCACTAGTTGATGTCAAGTTTTTAATATCTGTAACGCAATACAATTTCCTTTATACATAACTGGGGTCTAACTGTGACAACTGCTGTAACTATTCCAAATAATGGTACATATTGTAAATGGACACTCTAAATTGGCCCTAGGTGTGAGTGCATGTGTGTGTGTGTGTCTGTGCCTTCTGTGGATGGTTGGGCGCCGGGCTGGCAACTCAACACTGTAAAACTCCACTGCCAATCATAAACGGACAGGTGATCTGCTGTGGCGACCCCTAACCAGGAAAAGCCGAAAGAAGAAGAAGAAAAATTGTAAATAATTTTAAATACATTTTATTGTTAATGTTCGTATTGTCTACTTATTCTCAATCTTATGCATGCCCTTTGGGCCTGCATCATGGTTAAATGGGTCTGTCAACTAGTTCAATTATCTGGCTAACAAATTCTAATATAAACAAATAAAGAAAGTACGCTTTTGCTATAGTTTTGAAAGTAGAGAAATTATACATATGTCTTTGTTGATTTGGTAGTTTGCTCTATACTGCTGAAAGATAAATACATGGAGCCCTGTCAGCTATGTTTGAGATATATACAATCATGTATTATCAGTCACATCTAATACAGGTGTGCCTGTTAAACTGAATTTTATTGTTGTTTAAACTGTTTACAAAGCCCTTTCTGCTATGTTCAGTGTTTAAGTATTGGCTGGTACCTTTCACTGTTGCAAAGCAATCTGTTCTACTTGTTCTGGTTTTCCCGCCAAGCAGTGTTAAAATAACTAACTTGTTAACTGTTTAAAACATTCTTTAGAGTCTCCTTGCTAATTTTCTGCTGTTTTTAAATATTTTTAGTGTCTCACTGCTATTTTTCTGCTGTGTTAAACATTCCCTAGTGGTTCCCGCCAAATCTAGGCTAGCTGGTAGCTGTAGCATAGTCCAAATACAGGCTTGCTGCATTTTTTTTCAAGTCTTTAAATTCTGATATATAAGCCCTGCATTTTTGCACATTGCACAACACTGTGCACTGCCACGCAATTGTGCGCCATAACTGGACAGATTAATTCAACAGTTTTTCACTTAGATACAGCTGTAGCACATTAGTGTAGCCCTCATCCTTAATACTTTCCCACTCAAATAAATACTGCTAGTGATCGGAAACCTATTAAAGTACCAACAACAAAAAAACCCAAACAGAAATATCCATCCACTTTGCTTATCCTTGATCATTTCTGAAAAGCCCTCCTTAGTGATAACAGTCTTCAACCTAGCATTATAGACAATTGGAGCACTCTTATTTCTTCTGCTAACCTTACTAACTTAGGTCTCTTGAGGCAGTGTAGCAATTGCTTCATGTACACAGACAACCCTCTGCTAATAACTCACTTTAGTACAGAATATGAGAGGGCTACCACAGTGGTGCAGCGGTTAGTGTTGCTGCCTCATAGCAAGAGGTTCTCCGGTTCGATCCTCGGCTGGGGTGCCTTCTGTGCAGAGTCTGCATGTCCTCCCTGTGGTCATGTGGGTTTCCTCTGGGTGCTCTGGTTTCCTCCCAAATCCCAAAGACATGCTGTAGGTGGATTGGACACTCTAAATTGGCCCTAGGTGTGAGTGCGTGCCTTCTGTGGAAGGTTGGGTGCCGAGCTGGCAACTCAACACTGTAAAACTCCACTGCCAATCATGAGCAGACAGGTAATCCACTGTGGTGACCCCTAACCGGGAAAAGCCGAAAGAAGAAGAAGTACAAAATGTGAGAGATGCATCTATACCAAGAATCCTGGATCCATGCTCTCTCGTACTCAAAACAGCAACACGGGTAGAGTTTGTCAACCTACCCACCACTATACATGGACATAGTACCACTGCTCATACACATAGTATGCATCTAACACAAAAATCAACATTCACAGGGGTTCTCTCAAAGCCAAACCTACCAAGACACTACAGACCTCCAAAACACAGGACTGCTACAACTAACACAGTTCCCACAACACCCATGACACAGCAACACCAGTGTCTCACCTAACAAGCCTGTAAGGCTTCTAGTCATTGGAGACTCAGTAGTGAAACACATGGCTGTCCCACTCACCACATTGGATAAGGAGAAAGTCACAGTCAGCTCCCTGTTGGGTGCCAGGATTCATCAGATCATGCATGCATTCAGGTCACTCAGCAAGAAGTACGATTGTGACTCCGGTCATTCACTCCAACATGGAACTATGACAGAGACATATCTCACTAGACTCTATGAAGAGAGTCAAGACTCTGAGTATGTGTCCAAGCAGGTATGCCCCTAGCCTTGAGCAGCATACTACCCTAAGCTGGAATGATGTCACAGTATAAACAAAAATGATTTATTTCAATAATTGGCTTAGTTTTTACTCTCATTCAAAGGGGATCTAGTTCCTGTCAGCCAGGGTAGCCACGGTCGACAAACTTTGCTGCTTTACCAGTGACAGTTTTCACCTAGCACCTCTAGGGTTCCAGCTGCAGACAAATACTCTTGCCTCCTCCATAGTGCCTTTTTTAGGCAAGGTCACGAAACAAACATATCAATGATATGTGGTCACATGGGTTTCCTCCGGGTGAAACCTGACTGATCAGTTTTCTACTTTTCCTACTCATAACAGGTACTGCCTACCCACTACTTCCCTATAACTAGCTCTACCTTCCTTCTTGCCACTTTACCTTTTTGCTATTCCTTACCCTTCTGTTCATGCCCTAAGCTTACTCTTAGTGTGGAAACTCTTATATTTATATAAAAGACACACTTATGCCTCTTTTATTTTGACTTTCTGTATTCTACCTGTAATCTGAACTGTACCTGCCTACTGCACTGCAAAGTATTTCTGCCCTCTCTGTAATTTTTCCACTGTTCCTGCCTTTGGCACTGTGATGTATTTCTGTCCTCTTTGATTTTTCCAGCCTAACTTCTAATGTTCTTTGTAAATATAAAGGTTTTATTTTCCTCTTATCCCAGACCTATTTCTCCCAGACTATAGTATAATATTAGACCTATTTTTAGTATTGTACCCTAATTTTAAAATGGGAGGTACTTAGACCTCTATGATAATTTCTGTATTAACCTGTAACAACATTGTTTGTAAAAATGTTTTCTTTTTTGCACGGAGCTTATCTCCCCGGACCTCTGCTGAAAATGGACATGTATCCAGTTGGACTAGCCCGGTCAACAAATGTAAAATAAAATAAAATGTGAAATCTGCCAGTCATAACAAAATAAGGGTCATGCTGCTAAATTCTAGGAACTTAAACCAAAAACTGCACACCCTGGAAGCACTTCTGTCACTGAAAGATGTAGATGTCTGTGCAGTCACATAAACAAACCTGGCTGTCATCTAAACAGGCTAAAACATGAACTAGCCTAAGTGAGTACCCCAGCCTTGCAAGGCTACAATGACTTCCAGAACTTCAGACTGCAAAATGAACATGACACCCTCAGGTGTTTCTATCTATATTAGAGATAAATTCACCTCCCGTCTATTTAGATTGGCAACTCCTCCATGGAGTGGGTAAGACCTTCATTCAAATCATTGCCAGTTATAGATTCCCCTCCATGGATCATGATGCAGATGAAGCCTACTTGACCAAACTGGAGATAATCCAAATATTCCAGAACACTCTGGTTACGGGGAATTTCAATTATCCCACCATCAACTGGGAAGCCTATGCTAGCCCTAACTCACTAGTGCAAAAGTTCCTTGACTTTTTTTTAACTCAAATGCCCTGGAACAAATTGTTCATACCCTGACAAGAGGACCAAACATACTAGAGCTGTTCTTCACTGACATGTCAAACAGATGCACCACCGCAACCGTTGGACTCTCATTAGTTAAATCTGACCACAAATCAGTCACCTTCAAGCTGACACTAACACCAGAGCTCACAATGGGTGAAATTAGACTAAAAAACTTTACCAAGGCAAACGATACCCATCTAGGTGAAGGATAAATGCATTCTGAGCCCCATCCCCAGCTGGAATGTGGTAATTACACTGAAGTTTACACTGTAGCCCTGTACAATCACTTACATAAGTACATAAACTTGGCTGTACCAAATAGAATCAAAGTCAGAGACCCGAGTAAAAACAAGCCACCATGGTGGACGTCCAGCATCAACAAACTTTACAATAAACTCAAAAAGTCACTGTCCAAGAAAAGAAAGGCTAGACCCCAACAATGGAGAAGCACCCTCTCAGCCTCAGCAAGCAAATAAGACAACTTGTCAAATCCTCTAAGGGCTTCTTTGAGGAAAAACTTAGCAAGCACAGCCAAGGATAACCATAAGGCCTTTTACAGCTATGTACATAGCCTAAAAGGTAGGGCCCAAAAATGTGCAGAACTAGTGACCAACAGTATCACACACACTGACCCAACGGAGATAGCAAACCTGCTAGCAGATAGATTTGGTGAAAATTTTATTCCTTTTTCCCCTCCAAACCTATCACAAACTTTCCCCCACCCCCTATCCCATCCACATATCTGAAAAACAGGTCATCAAAGCCTTGCCCAAGACAAAAAACACAGCCTCTGTATCCCAGGCTGCCATCTAAACATGAACTATCACCACCATTAAGTACCATTTTCAGTCATAGCCTGACCACAGGCTTTGTTCTTGCAGAGTGGATAACAGCAGCACTCATTCCCCTCTACAAAGGTGGCCTAGCAACAGACCTAGGGAATTACAGACCCATAAGCCTGACCAGTCTCATCTGTAAGGCCATGGAGCATATCATTATGGACCTCATAAATAAAGACAAAGGCGACCTCCAAACCCTGGATCCTACTGAATTCGGCATCGTCAAGGGCAGATCCCACCTGATAAATCTGGTGGATTTTTTTGAAAATTTGACCAGGGTCATTGACAGGGGCAAATCTGTACACACAGCATACCCTGGCTTGGCAAAAACTTTCAACACAATCCCACACTCAGACATTACCGATAAACTTAGCAAACTGAATGTAAACCCCTTTGTTGTAAGATGGGTTGCCAACTGGCTCACAAACTGGACACACAGTATTAAAGTGGGTGACTCCACATCAACCAGCAGACCTGTTACCAGCGGGGTGACACAGGGGTCAGTGCAGGGCCCCCTACTGTTTGGTATATACTTCTCAGAAGTTCAGGTCAAAATTAAGGGGTTGTGGCTGACCAAGTCTGCAGACAACTGCAAACTGGGTACAATTACTGAATCCCCAAATGATGTCAGTATACTCCAGGAGGGTCTTACACAAACCAATGATTGGTGTCTTAGTCGCAGTCTCAAAGAAATGCTTCATCATTCCCTTTGGCATGAAAAATATCCCATTTCACATTCAATTTCACGCTATCAAATCAACAATACCCTAAGTATCCGTGAAGTGGTAAGGGACTTGGGATCACATGTTAACTGCGACCTTAACTCTGACCACCATGTGTCTACTGTAGTAAGGCTTTCTACATAGCACACTTGATTAGTAAAGGGATCGCCTTGAGAGCAATAGAGGTTATAACCCCTCCATACTCAGTACTAATCTGTCCCATAATTGAGTATAACACCCCATTCAGCATGTACCATACACAGCACCTGCAGCAATTGGGGAGATCTCAGAGGTTTCTAACTAAGAAGATCAAGGAACTCCAGCACATGCTCTACACAGACAGAGTAAAGTCCCTGTCACTATACTCTCTATCCTATAAAATTCTTAGGGGAGACTTATGCCTGGCTTACAGAGCAATCTCAGACCCAAACCTAAAGAACTTGCTGCATATCCATAAATCAAACAGGACTGGGGCTACCCATTCCAGGGACCTAAATATGGCCTGCAACTTAAATAGGACATTCTGGAGTGACAGATTAATCTCCCAATGACTGTTGCATCTTTGGAATATTTATTCATCGTTTGTTAACCGGGAAAGTCTGACTTGGAACAAAGCCAATTTCCAGCAGAGGCCCGGAGAGAAATGCCCCAGATGCATGTCTTTATAACATGGGAGGAAACCAGAGCACCCAGAGCAAACCCGCACTAATGCAGGGAGGACAAACAGACTCCACACAGTAAGAATCAAACTGGGGAATCTCTTGCTGTGAGGTGAAAATTCTACTGCTGCAACACTGCGCCATCAATAGGATACCTATTCATGTGAAACAGAGCACCCCTATAACACTGTTCAAGAGGAGCCTAGATGAGTGGATGGGGAACCATAAATCTTTTATTGGGAATACTGCCCCAAACCCTCCTGGACATGGGCAGCCATTACTAAACACAATCTTGGGTATTAACTAACATTTCTATGGTATTAGATTGGGATGAAACGGCTAGGCTTGAAATGACCTCCAGGTCAATACCCTAGTACTCTCTTGTGACCCTATGATCCTATTATATTTACTAACATTTATTGAGTGTTAGTTACTTGAACAACATTACCTAGTGCTACTCTGTCAATTTAGTAGGTCATTTAATGCAAAGAGGAGTTAGGCATGTATGAATTACTAGCAAAAGTTGTATACAAGTAGGTCCATTTATTTTCTATAGTCCTCCAGTTTAATATTTTGCAATGATGACTGAGTGCTCTTACGCCTACTGTAGATTTTGAAATTTTATTGTAGGTTGTGGCATTTTAGGAATTATGGAATCTTAACATTTGAAAACTTGTATTTTGGTATTAACCTTGATTTAGGTCACCCGTTTAACTCTCTAGAGAAATATACATAATGCTTTCCAGCAAAGGATGTAATCAGAAACACAGAGCAAGCTGTGCAATTGTGTTTTCAGGAGGATTGATCATAGGTTCATAGGTAGGTACTAGGCTATCTGCCTGAGGGCATTTCTAAGCCTAGCCAGAGTGTGTCGGCTTTCGCCGCCCCATTGATTATTTAACTGAGCCTCTGTCAGGAAGAGCCAATGAAGTGATCCCAGGGCTGTATTTTCTGTTACCCATCCACTCGTCAAGGCTTCTCTTGAAGAGTGTTAGTGCGGGGCTTTGCCTAATGTAGTTAGGAATTTTGTTCCAAAGCATGGGGAGTCCCTGTGACAGGAATCTATCCCTCCAGCATGTTCTATTTATTGTTGTAGCAAGGTTTAGGTCACTAGAATGTGTGGCTCGCAGTGACTTGGATTTATTTAGGTGTTGCATGTCCATCAATTCTGAGCTGGACATGGATTTGTAAGTCAGGTAGAGATCACCTCTGAGTAAGCGATATGCCACTGAGTACAGCCAGAGTTTTTTCAGTCGGGCTGCATAGGACATATGTTTGAGGCCAGTAATCCTCTTGGTGAGGTGCTTTTGTGGTCTTTCAAGCTGTTGGAAGTGTCTTGTGAGGTACATCCCAAATGGGGCATTGTACTCTATGATGGGTCTGATGAGTGACGAGCAGAGGGGCACTATAATCTCTTTATTTCTAGATGCAAACCCCCTTAGTAATTAGATGGGCCACATAGAAGGATTTCCTAACTACTTTGGCAATATGATTGTCAAAGGAGAGATTACTATCTACCTGGGTCCCCAGATCTCTTATTACCTCTTCTGTATTAAGGGGGCTGCCACCTATGTGGTAATTTGTGGGTGTTTTGTTTTTCCCAAATGGGATGACTATGCATTTTTTGGCATTTAGCTTGAGACCATGACTTTGACACCAGGTGTCTGTCTCAGTAAGGCCTTTTTGGAGGATGTCCGTGTCAGCCAGAGAGTCAATTATGGCTCCCAGTTTGCAGTCATCGGTGAACTTGGTTAGCCATAGTCCTCCTGTGTTTGCCTGTACTTCTGAGAAATATATGCCGAACAGTAGGGGTCCCAGAACCGAGCCTTGTGGGACACCACTTGTGACTGGTTTAGAGTCAGACCTGGAGCCCACTATTCTTATCGTGTGAGTTCTGTAAGCCAGTTGGCAACCCATCTTGTGACATAGGGGTTTATGTTCAGGCTGGTGAGTTTTTCTATAATACCCGAGTGAGGAATGGTGTTGAACGCCTTGGTGAGATCAAGGTAGGCTGTGTGAACCACCTTTCCCTCATCTATGGCCTTGATGACTGTCTCAAAGAAGTCAACCCGGTTTAGTAGGCATGGTCTGCACTTAGTAAAGCCGAACTGGGTCGGGTCAAGTGTTTGGAGGTTCCCAATGTCTTTGTTAATGAGTTCCATGATGATAGACCAGGCTAGTCAGACTTATGAGGCGATAGTTACCAGGGTCAGTTGTGGGCCCTCCTTTGTGGAGCGGAATAACCACTGCTGTGCGCCATTTTACGGGCACATAGCCTGTGGAGAGGCTGAGGTTGAACAGCGTGTTTAGGTGGGGGGTTAGTTCGTTCTGTGGTTCATGCAAGATGCAGCCTGGGACACCATCTGGCCCTGTTGATGCTGTGTTTTTGGTTTTTGAAAGGGCTGTTTTCACCTGTGCTTCTGTGATTTCCGGGACACTACACTTTTCCAGTATTGTTGTGGGCCCTTTTGAAGGTGAGAGGGAGGTGAAGTTTGCACTGAATCTATCTGCCAGTATGTTGGCAATATCAGTAGGTTCAGTATATTTTGTGCTATTTTGCACTATCTCAGGGCATATCTGCGAGTTGCCACTTAGATTCTTGACATAGCTAAAGAAGGCTTTGTGGTTATCTTTCGAACCCTTGGCTATTTTTCTTTCAGAGTTAGCCTTGGATGATTTTATAAGGGACCTTAATTTCTTACTGATACTGATCAGGGATGTCTTTCCTTCTTGGGATTTGCTTTTTTTCTGAACTAGTTTCCTCCTTTTGTTGTATAACCTGTTTATGGCAGGGGTCCACCAGACTGGTTTCCTTCTCCTAGGGGAGTGAGTCTTGGTTTTGATAGGGATGGCACAATTCATGCATCCTTGTAAGTGCTCATAGAGTGCAATTGTAAAGGATTCTGCATCTTGGGCAGTGTTATCCTTTAGCGTGGGGTTTGTGAAACTTACCACCTCTGCCTTAAGTAAGGTGAAGTTTGCTTTAGAAAAGTTTTTCACTGTGGTTTCCTTGATTGGGAGTGGTGGTGGGGTGTGGACATCCTGGATGATTGGTTTATGGTCTGATCTAACCAGTGACGGGTTGACCCCCGGTACGGAGAACCTGTCGCCCATGTTGGTGATGACCAGGTCCAATATATTGTGGCCTCTGGTAGGGGAGTTTACCAGCTGATCCAGGGCATTTGAGTTGATAAATTCCAGGAAGCGCTGAGCCTGGGAGTTTGTACTTAAGTAGTTTTCCCAGTTAATGTTAGGGTAATTGAAATCTCTCAAGATCAGTGTGTTACAAAGGAACAAATCAGAGACTGCTCCAGCATGAAGCATTACAATGTGGCATGCAAATGTAGCAGTGTAGGATGCAGAGAATCAAAATTTCCTTTGTGCTCTGCCCCAGTGCTATACATTAGGATTGAAATAGCTGAGTGGAGTAATTCGAAGACCAGCTCTACTAGTACTTTCTGCAATGAAACAGTATGTGATCAACACACACAACTCATTTTCTTTATTCTCTCATATATGTCTGAAGCAATAACAGTGGGGAGTGCTCAATACAGGACAGCCCACTGCAGCATTCTACTACTAACTTCCCTATTTCCCAATATTGTCCCATGCACCACAACCCTCTGTGTTCTGCCATTCCACCATGCCACTACCCCTTTAGTTAGTTATTGACTTTTTTCCTACATTAACATATTCAGTTTTCCCATCAGCCCTCTCTGCAGACACTTATAAAACTGGATCAAAATTGACTGACATCTACTTTAGGTCAGTAACCCATATAGGTTGCTGTCTTGAAGAGTCTTATCCTGGATAAATGCTACCAGCCTTCCCAACAGAATTGCATGATATTCCTTACCACTGAGGGTAGGATAACAGGCCCATAGCTCAGACATGATTTAGCGCTCTAACACCCTTTATCTCCTTTCTTATGACCTTTCACTGAAACACTAAATCATTTAACCTGCTTTAGCCCCTTCTAATGCCTCACTTTATTGCACTTCTAAAACTACTATACCTATTTCTAATTAGCACAACCAAATTACTATTTCATCCCTACTTCTCTGTTGTTTGTGAATATTAATAAACATTTTATTATGCAGGCTATTATGCTCTGTATTCACTGCAAATGCATTATAAAACATTGTCATTGTAAATACTGATTGCATTCAATAGGGTCTATATCAGATGAGCGACCATTCCAATGTTCGAATCATAGATGGTCGACATCATATGATCGAATATTGGAAAGGTTGAAGGTGAAAGGCAACGGCTTTTCACACGCAGAATGAGAAATTTTCCCTTTCTGCACTGAAGTGCGTTCTTGGAGTTGGTATTTTTAAGTAGGGGGGTGTGGGGTGCAGGGGGGGGACTTGCTCAGAGCAGTAAGGTAAGTTTTTTTTTTATTTTTATTATATAGTCGATGTTTCAAACTTCGCTCATATGAGTTCGCTCATGTGAGGTTCAAAGTTTTGAAACTTCGACTATATAATATAGACCCCATTAAATATGATACCTTGGAGATGTTATTCTCAGGTCTCCATTGAAAAAGGGTATCTGTGCCCAGCTGAACTATCTTTTTCAGTAAACAAATGTCAATAAATAAATAAATAACTAAGTAAATAACTAAATAAATAAATTTGCCAGCTTTGTATAATGATGCCACAACTGTCGCCTTCTAGAATATTGGTACTTCTATATTAGCTAATGACCATTGAAGAGCTCCATCAGATAATCTGCCAATAAACTGGTTCAGTTGCTGAAGACTTCTGGAGGCTGCTCATCTGGTTCTTGTACTGCATCTTTCTATAGATCAGTCACGTCCTTCAGAATCTCTTCCCTCTCTTGGTGTGTGTGTCATCTGTTCTATACATTCTACCTGGTTCACATTCCAGCACAGTACCCTACAACTTTTTTCCATTGTGAGGACTGAAGAAAAATCCTCCTTCAGTGACTCTACTTTTTCCCCAGTCTTTTGTGATCTCCCACCTGTCTTTCTCACCATTGCTATTTATGTACCTCCTTTCCTTTTATGTTATATCTAAGAGGTCTTGCTTCCATTCTTGATGCCTTCTGTCAAGTCAATTTCATATTTAGCCTTTGCTGACTCTATCATCTTTGTTAGCCTCTACGTGCTGTGACTCTTCCACTTCTATACCTCCTCCTTTCTGGCTCATGTGTGTCCCATTGTTTTCCTAATTGTTAGTCTCATATTCCTATGCAGCCTTATTTTCCATTTTTGTTTTATCTTTTTGCTTCATCCTCACACCCTTGTCCTTAGCTTCAAATACGTCATCCCTGCTCTCATTCCCATAATTTTTGATTACCCCTTGATTTGTCTCCATCTTCGGAGACATCCTTGAGCTCCCTTCCAGCACAGCATAATCCACTCTTGTAATCCCATCCAGTTGTCTTTAGATTTGAGTGCTTATATGTCCCCACTTTCCAATGGCATAATCAGTGTTAGATAGCAATGCCTTAACCTGGTCATCTGTGGCACCCTTTGCACTGGCTAGGAATAAGTCTACAATTCTGTCCTTACCTTCCTCTTCACTTGCTGCATTTCATGGGTGATACATCAATCCACCAACCCACCTGCTTTGCTCAACTTCATCTAACTTAATTGGCAAAGTACTTAAAAAGCATTCAAACCTGGTTGTACCATGCCACAATTACTGTTTTGATATTCTTCCTCTTCTCCGACCTCACATTTGATGCCTTACTTTAAAACAATTGTTATTCCACTCTATTCCACTGTCTTCCTTCTTATTCCACTCTGTTCCTTCTTTCCTTCTCTGTCATTGCTGAACAACTTACATCCAAGCACCTCTGTTAGATGGTCAATCTAATAACAACATGGTCAGCTACTGTCATCCAGATTCCCCTCACTAAGCAGTTTTAGCCACTTCTATGAGCAATTCAGTTGACTGATTGTGTAAAAGAGGATGACAGTGTAATGTATTTAACCTTTGTTCCAAACAGTTGCACAGATTAAAATACTGCACGTTGCTTCACATAATCATATTAGTCCTACACAGATTAAAATACTGCACGTTGCTTCACATAATCATATTAGTCCTACACAGATTAAAATACTGCACATTGCTTCACATAATAATATTAGTCCTACACAGATTAAAATACTGCACTTTGCTTCACATAATCATATTAGTCCTACACAGATTAAAATACTGCACGTTGCTTCACATAATCATATTAGTCCTACACAGATTAAAATACTGCACGTTGCTTCACATAATCATATTAGTCCTACACAGATTAAAATACTGCACATTGCTTCACATAATCATATTAGTCCTACACAGATTAAAATACTGCACGTTGCTTCACATAATCATATTAGTCCTACACAGCCAAAATAATAAAGGGACAGCAGCAGGCAGCTAGTCTTTTTCTTCCATGGAAGACAGCCACAGCAGTTACACCTACTCTATCTGTGCATATTAGGTTTCCAGTTAAGTAGTACATCTTACTTCCCATAAAAGCACACCACAAGTCCTTCAGCACCGTTATTGTAAGCATTGTAATATGCTACTGTACCACTACTGAATCGTGCCTCTCCTGTCTGTCTAGTCGGAATTGTGCAAAATATCCCTGATTTTAATCCTTCATTAACAACTACTTGAGGCAGCTTTGCACCAATATTTTGAACATTGCAAGCTCTCTATTACCATGACATAGCAATATTTAAGTAACATATCAATGTGACTTGAATAGCAAGTCAGTTGGAGACCCACCTCCCTGGAACCTCCATTGTTTCACAGACATATTTCTTTTAAGTGAGTAGTAACACTTTATGTATTGATTTATTTTTTAGAGCAACAAAATGTTACTCTAAAAAATAAATAAATAGCAAAAAGCATCCCTATAAGCTGGTGCCCTAGGTGGTTCCCTAGATTGCCTATGTGTAAGGCTGGCCCTGGAGACTGTATCCAAATACCTGACTTAAACATTAGAGCTTGAATTCATGTTCTTTGAAAATATACTAAATAAAGAAAATCTCCAAAAGTAGATAAATGAAGTTTTAAATATAATCACAAGCTAAGCACTTGACCTCATCAGCTACTGTAGCTTCCAAAGTCTGATTACTTTGGATGTGATGCAAAAATGACATCTTTGAATCATTTAATATTTTTCGCAGCTTATGACTTAAAAGTTTACTTTCCACAATTAACTACACATTGGATAAGCATGGGACATGCATTGGTACCAAATTTTATCTGCCTTTATATAGAAATTAGACAAATTTCTAATAGTTTTTCTCTTATGAAACCTGCTCCTTCCTATTCCATGACAAATAATTAAGTTTTATATGAACATTTGTAATTATGTTGCTTGAACTGTTCTGCTAACAACTATTGTTGTTCAGGCAGTGAACTTAAATATATGTGAAGTTAGTAAATTAATATTTATTTAATTTATTTGTCACATCTGATTACTGGCATAGTCCAAATGGATGGTTCAGGCCCTCCTCAGTGGAAGGCTTTGGGAGAAAAGCCCCACATACAGAAGTATATTCTTAAGCATAAATATAAAGTGGCCGCGACAGTATATAAACAATATAAATTGGTAGATATGGTAAAGAATGCTGCATGACAAATTAGGTAACTGCAGTTACTAGACAGTTTGCAAATGCAGTCAAACCTACTATGAATTTACTCAAATGGTATTATTCACAATCATATCAGAGTAATTTCACCTATGAAATTTGCAGTTCACATTCAAAATGGTTTCTGTATGAGTAATTCATGATGTCCAGAGATACATACAGTATTACAATATTACCATCATATTGGGAAAATGACAGAAGTGATTCAGGCTTATATATAACCTGGTATCAGTTAGTAAAACAGAGACAAATTAAGATAGCTTGTAGTTATAAGTATTACTTTACTGATGGGGGAAAAAACTACAAGAAAAACCCAGCCAAGTTGTGTTTTCACTCTATGATACCATAAACCTACTGTAATAGAGGCCCACGGGATACATGAAAATGACCCCTTAAGGATATCAAGTGTTTCAGCTATATGGCTTCTGAATGTCCATGACTTTTTACATTTTCCTTTTTAAGTCCTTATGGACAGAGCCAGGCCAACAAAGCCAAGTGCCACTAGCTGTGGACATGCAAATTTCGGTCTTCTTATGATCTTATCGGAACAACGTAAGTGGACTGTTTGGCTATACTCTAGAAATACAGGCCCCAGGATTCAGCAAGCTCTGCATGGTGTGCAGGAATAGTGCAAGAGCTACTGTACGCAATATGGCCAACGAGCAATCCAGGAATGAGCTCCCGGGACATGCATGAGTGCTCCTACACTATTCCTGCATGGACACAGCTCCTGTATGCTAATTACCCCATTTGCAGGTGAAAAACTTGCAAATTAGGTGAATTAGTGATCCAGAAAGCAGACAGGCATCTGTGCAGGAATAGTGTAACCTGCAGAAATGTATTCAGCTACTAACCGAATATATTTCTGTAAATTATAAAACGGAGGCATGACAGCTCCAAAGAAAGCATGTATTCAATGTAGTAGGCATGCCAATGACCAAATAGATGGCCATTGGGAGGGTAAATAGTTGCAAAATTATAAAAAAAAACTTGTTTTTGCTGATTTAAGCGTAGGGCAGCGGTACACAAATGGGATTGGCCTGAAAAAAAAAAAATAGAAAATAAGCTTTTAAACCAAAATCAACATTCTGCCATTATAGTCAATGGCATGCAGAAGACAACAATGCCATTGAATAGTGATTGCTAAGGGGGAAGGCTGAGTGTCAGTCTTGTAACCATGGATTAGCAGTCAGTTTTATGCAAATGAGGGGATTGATACTGAATCACAGATTTCCCCTCAGTGTTAGCTAGCACCCAACAGTGTAAGTGCAGCAACACCATGGTGCAAATCTAAGAGGTAGATGACCTCATAAGGAGGAGTGTCATGCATGTTGTAAGCTTATTGGAGCTCTGTGGTCCGTGTTTGCCCTTAGCTAAGCACAGCAGTCTGAGGCTGAGTGTTTGCATTGCCTAAATGGGTGTGCGCGCCATGCACTGGGTTTTAAACAAACAAACAAAAAAAAAAACCAGAAAATAGCAGCTCTGTTTCCATCTGAGCACTGGGTATGCGCGGCGCACCTCGGGGCTTAAATGGGAAGGCAATGGGAAGGGAAAACAGCAGTAGGAGGAAGGCAATCAAGGAGAACTAGCATAGCTGGCAGGTGAAATGTATCAATATCAGCCAATTACACAGGCAGCAGCCCAGCCCAGCACAGCACACTACTATAAACTATGCAAACACCTTTCACTCTGGTTTTTCTCACAAACTCAACACCACCGGTGTACACAGAAGGGGAAATTTTACCAGACAAAACTAACAAAATGATAGGGGCTGCTGTTGCTCTCATACATCAATATGTGGAAGAGGCTAAGGGTGGTGAGGATGAGAATGCTGATGACCAACCCACAGTGAGGAGAGGGAAAAGAGTGTACAGACCCAGGGTAACCTACCAGGGGCTACATGAACTGGAGATAGTGGAGTGCTATAGGATGGACAGGGACATCCTACAGCAAATTGTTGAGCTGTGCAGGCCACACCTTGCACACAGAACCAACAGAAGGGTACCCATCCCAGGTGATATCAAGGTATGTGCAGGCTTAAGAATACTAGCCACAGGTATCTTCCAATGACCAACTGGGGATATCATAGGGATCTCACAAGCATCAGCATCCAGGGTACTCCACCAGTTCCTGGATGCCATATCAGCACATGCCAGTGAGCACATATATTTCCTCAACACCTGTGAGGCATTGACCAGCAATATGCACCCCTTCCACCAAATATTAGAATACCCTGAGGTAGTGGGTGCAGTCTATAGCACCCACTACCCTGAGGTAGTGGGTGCTATAGACTGCATGCACATACACATCAAAGCACCACCTGGCGAGTGGGGTAGGGTCTACATAAACCACAAGGGCTTCCCCTCCATCAACTGCCACGTCACGTGCGATGCCCAGGGCATTATAATGAATGTGTGTGCTGGTAGCCCTGGAAGTTATCACGACTCCCACATCTGGCATATGACACAGATGTACCAGAGATTTGCCAGTGGGGACAACCCATATAGCCACCTAGTGGGGAATGCTGGTTATGTACTGGAGCCATGGCTGATGATACCCATCAGAAATGCACACACACCCAAACAAGAACTCCATAATGAGGCACACGTACAAACAAGAATCATAATAGACCATGTGTTTTTGGATGCTCAGGTCAGGGTTCCAGTGCCTGGACATATCCGGTGGAGCCTTGCAGTACTCTGCAGCTACATGTACACAAAGTTTCATTGCATGTGCCATGCTACACAGTATGATCTTGCGGAAACAGCTGCAGCAGGAACAGCATGGGGCAGGTCCACACAGCCCCCCACCATTGTCAAGGCCAGCACAGGCAAAGAGTGACTTGGAGGAGGATCAACCAGAGCCTGCCCATATAGGCAGAAGGAGGCATGCCCAGTATGCCCAGGCTTTGGCAAAGAGGCAACCCATAGCACATACACTGACCCGGTAGGAACCCAGGGAATGACACCTCTCTCTGACTCACACATACAGTAAAAGGGATGCGAAACATGACACTACCTGTGCTTTACCATGTATAGGGAATGTACTATGTGCATCCGACATAGTCAGCCCTCTAGCACCATCCTCAATACTGGCACAGCCAAAATTAACTCACTTTTCCTATCAATTGCTGAATGGAGTAGCATGTTCTGTTACTTGTATCTATGGTATGGATGTGAGCATGCAAAGGAATTGGGTGACTGAATGGGATGGCAGCAGATAGTGGACACCTATATGGGCAGCATGGAATCCATAATGAATACTGGTGTCGACAAAGTAGGCAGTACTAGACAAGGTGACTGTTAGAAAAATATGTATTGATGTATATGTTTAGTGCTTATTAGAAGCTAAAAGGGTTAACACATTTCATTCTATTTTATGTACAGCTTAATTCTGTATGAAACTATAAGATGCTTTTTCAAACTGCAGTATGCTTTCTGAAATTGCAAGATGCCCTCTGACCTAGTATTTGCTAGCACAGCAAAATTCATGTTTATGCCTTTTGGAAATGTACTGTGAAGCAGGTGATTATCTCCTAGGTCAGGAAAATGAATGAATAGTGAATGAATAGAACAATACTGTTTTCTATAATGTGATTGAATATGAACAATCAGCCCTGTTCGTGTTATGAGAACATGCACAGCTGCGGAAAAGAAGAGGTACATCAAACAAAGACTGCTTGAAGAAATGAACAGTAATCTGCACTTGCTTTGTGCTCGAATTAGCCATAGTACCTTGAATGGTAACATTGCATAGTGAGAAGTTATATCTGACCGGTGGTCATCAAGGCCATATTGCTTTTCTTAGGAAGTTTTTTTGTAAACTTAATATGCCAGGAGAAAATCATGGACAAACAGCTGCTGTGAAATAATATTGAAAGAACTTGTGATTTATTACGTCAGCTTAGTAGGCAATACCTTGTAAGAAATGTATAAGAATAGCTTCACTTCCTGATTTTAGTTAGACAAACTCTGTATTAGCACGTTTTTGTCTCCTTGCTGCAAGATTAAAGTGCCTTAACCTGAACCTGCCATGTGTTGATCATTTTGAAGTTATTTTTCCTTTGACAGATTGGTCCGCCGGACCGGAAACTCTCACTTCGCCTCAGGTCAGATGGGCCAGGTGGCATGAAACCGTATGGGGAAGAAACCACATCAGTTCTTCTGCTTTGAAAGACGTCCGACTGAATTGTCGTTCAAAAGAGGCCAGCCACTTTTCTGATCTGCAACTGGAGGACGAGTTGGTATATGAACCAGAGACGGTCAATCACGGAGGCTCAGGTAAGGTGAGATTTGCCTTTTTTCTGTTTTAGATCAGGGACTTGATTGAAAATATCTGTCAGAAGATTTGTTTTGTACAAGTCAGGGACAGAAAGATTGCAGTCTTGTCATAGATCAGGAAAACAGAATAGGTAAGACAGTTATTCTAGATAAACTGTGAAACAGAAAATCGTGGTACCATGTGAGAATAAGAAGGGTTACGTAACATTTTTTAACAATCAGAACAATATGGGTAATAAGTGCACAAAAAGTTCCCAAGACCCACCGCTAACCGAAGATGCAAAATATATGCAATTACAGTGTGCCGACAATGTCAGATACAATACAAAATGGGTTAATAAATATGAATTTAATGGCAAATTAGAAAAATCCTCGCTTATTAAACTTGTCAAACAGCTTAAAGCTGACGCAAAAGGTCAGGTAAAAAAGCAACGTCAATTGGGTATTCCTCAGGCACACAGGTGGATTGAGGAAACAAACTGTATGGAGCAAAAAAGTAATAATTCAAAAGCTATGTTTCTAGATAAAGAAGACAATAATTTGGTAATAGCATCAGCCGCTCCACCCCCTCCGCTTCCTGCACCAGAATATGAAGCGAGTGGACAAGCTGGTCCACCTCCGCTATACCCAGCTGTTACCGCAAAGCCAAGACCGTATGTCAGAGATCCCATCGAGACTAGGTCTCGAACACATAACTTCAGAGGAGATACTGAGTTATATGAAATAAACAAAAATTCACGAGCTATGAGTGAAGAAGAGATATGTCCACTCATAGACGTACCAAATCCTCAGGCAGGACAGGCTGGACAGGACCTGACTCTCCTAGTATATAGACTGTGGACACAGGAAGGCATCCGGAAAGCCACAGAGGGAATTCCCCATCGAAAAGTTAATTTTAGAAAATTCTTAGAAGACTTACGGGGCATGAGGTTAAGTTATCATTTAAATGGAGAAGAAGTAGAAAAAGTAGTCAGACAAATCGTAGGTCCAGATTGGCACATGATCAGTGGCAACTGGAATCCCCTTGACGCAGAACACAAGCCACTCCCACATAGCAACGCAGAACTGGATAACAGAGTGAAAGGTCTAACAGACCGAATCTCTGAGAAGTGGAAGCCTAGGGCAGACTGGACTTGCATTAATCAATGCATCCAACAGGAAGGTGAAACTGTTGATAGATATTATGCTAGAGTTTTAATAACCATTGTGGAATGCAGGTACCTGAAGACCAAACACATGATTCCCCATATGAGCAACAATTAAAGAATGCATTTCTGAAAGGCAGTATTTTGCCTATAAGCAACTTTATTACAAAGCACATGGTAGACCATCGTACAAGTAGATTACAGTCACTACTTGAATATGCTAGGCATGCCGAAAGGCATTTTAACAGTAAAAAGAAAAAGAAAGCCCAAGTATTTGCTGTAGAAAATGGAGCAGAAGTGTATGTAGTACAGTCCGGAAAAAAGGGCAAGAAAAATGCCCAGGGAAACAAACAATCTAATAAACGATCAGAAGAGTTTGAAGAGAGAAAGAAAAGGGGTGAATGTTTTAAGTGGGGAAAGAAAGGACATTTAGCAAGGGATTGCAAGCAAAACAAGAAGGTAGCCATGGAAGATAAGGAGGGTGAGGACTGACTATATGATAGTCAAGAATCACTAGAAGGTAATAACCAAGAAAAGACAAACGCAAATGTGATAGAGGGAGTAGAGAATGTGATAGAAGAAATAGAGGAAGTACAAGAAATCACCGATGGTGAAGAAAGTGAAGTTTTGGACTTAGCATTATTGAGCCTAGAGCTCTATTTAGCAGACACAAAACCGGAAGTTACACTTCTGGTAGAGGGGAGGGAAGTTAAATTCCTGTGTGACTCAGGGGCTTCACGAACCCTGATACATCCTTCCAAACTGCCAGAAAATTCAGAATCACTTGATTACATATTAGTGAAAGCAGCTAATGGACAGCTATATCGGGAGCCACTCTCCCATAACATAGCAATAACTGACCCTGTTTCAGGGATGACCCAGAAAAGCAAAATTGTTGTTTCTGCAAAATGCCCAATGAACCTTTTGGGCAGAGATCTTATGCATATATTTGGCATAGCAGTAGTACCGACTATGCAGGGTAGCACAGCAACAAATGGATACTTTTGTGGTGTGACCGGAGGGTGAAACATTTTATTGGTACAGCCAGGACTTAGTTACGACTGGTCCAGGGGCAGTAACCAAAGAACTGTTGAACGTAGCCATCAGTAAGTCTCCCTCCCTTGACACTGATAAACAGCATTTGTTGCACTGTACTCTGTATTATTGTAGCACATTGGGACCTGATAAGGAATATGAGCAAGAACTGTTTAGAAACTATGCAAACAGATAAGTATTACATAATCTGTACTGGGACACAGAAGGGAACAGTGTAGTTAGCTGTTCATTGCCCCAGGAATTCTTTGCACACTATAAATCTAATTGATTGCCACATGTTAGTTTAACTAAAGACAAGAATGTGAAATGGGCAGATCTTGGAGAAAAAGTCACCAAGTGGGAAAAACAAACAGAGTTAGAATTGTCAGAACAGGGCGTACAAAAGCAGAAATTAAATTGGATAATGCAGACACACTCAGCTGTACACTTGCAGTCTAGCGAGGACAGCTGATTAGCACTCTTACTAGAAGAGGAAGAAAAAGCTTTATGGAGCATACCAGAAACTCTCTGTTCAACAGGGAAATCAGATGTAGGACTAATTCATACAGTGGGACCAGTTACTATTACGCCAAAATCAGCATTTAGACCTCAAAAGAGACAGTATCCCTTAAGAAAGGATGCAGAAATAGGAATCAAACCTATAATAGCAGCTTTACTTAAGGAAGGAGTACTGGTAGAATCTCCCGATTCACCATGTAACACACCCTTATTTCCTGTTAGGAAAGCAAACGGAAAATGGCGTATGGTCCAAGACTTACAAGCTGTAAATGACGCAGTAATACCTAGAGCACCTACGGTGCCAGATCCACACACCCTATTGAATGATTTAAAGCCTCAACAGAAGTATTCTTCTGTGGTAGATATTAGCAGTGTGTTCTTTTCAATACCGATACACCCTGACAGCCAACATTGGTTTGCATTCACATTTCAGGGGAAAAGGTATACATACAAGTGACTACCACAGGGGTATTGTGAAAGCCCAACAATATTTGCACAGGAGATGGCAAGCAACTTGGCAGGATTTAGCCCACCAAGAGCCAGCCAAATTTTACTTTATGTAGACGACATCCTGCTGGCAGCCCCCACCCAGCAAGAATACAGAGAAGATACAATAGCATTACTACAATTTCTAGCCACTCAAGGACATAAAGTAAACAAAAACAAATTACAGCTTTGGAGAAAGCAGGTTAAATACCTGGGATATGTAATATCCAAAGAAGGCAGAGCATTAGATGAAGATAAGAAAATAGCAATTTTACAAGCACCCAAACCGACTACCAAGAAGGAAATGATGTCCTTCCTGGGCATGACTAATTTCTGTCGGAGTTGGATTCCAAACTATGCCTTGGAGTCTGCTCCATTGACCAGCTTAATATACAAGAAGCCTATGGCAGCACAAGATTTATTGCAATGGACACCAGAAGCAGAATCAGCTTTCTGCAAACTGAAACAACTGATAGCGTCCTCATTAGTTTTGGGATTACCAAACTATCATAAACGTTTTTTCCAAACTGTAGATTGTAAGCAAGGTTACATGACATCAGTGTTAACACAGCAATATGGGGATAAGCAATGCCCCATAGCTTATTATTCATCACAGCTGGACCCAGTGGCCCGATCCCTGCCCCACTGCATACAAGCAGCAGTTGCAGCTGCAATGGCAGTACAGGCTTCGGCCTCAGTAATGTTGTTCCACCCTCTCACATTGAGAGTGCCTCATGCAGTCGCAATTATTTTACTGCAAGAAAAAGTAGCATATCTTTCTCCTGCTAGACATCTTTCCTGTATGACTATACTCTTGAGCCAACCTCATATGACAATTGAACGATGTACAACTTTAAACCCGTCTACCTTGCTCCTGACCCCTGCAGATGGCACACCACACAGCTGCCTGCAGGAGATTGAGCAAAAGACACTGCCTAGAAAAGATCTAATGGATGTTCCCTTGGATGATGCCGAGGTGACATATTACGTGGACGGCTCATGCAGAAAGGGTCCTACTGGACAGAATCTAGTCGGGTATGCAGTAGTTTCTAATACTGAGATTTTAGAAGCGAAGTCTTTACCACACAACTTATCTGCATAAGCAGCAGAATTGATTGCTTTGACAAGGGCCTGTACCTTGGCAAAGGGTAAATGTGTAAACATTTTTACTGACAGCCAGTACGCTTTTTCTACTGTACATGTTTTTGCACAACAGTGGAAAAATAGAGGAATGATAACATCTACTGGTAAACCGATTAATCATGTGCAATTTATTTTAGATTTGTTAGAATCTATTCAGTTACCTCAGAAAGTAGCTATTTGTAAATGTGTAGCTCATACCAAGCAACAGGATAGGATTTCAAAAGGTAATGCAAGAGCTGATACAGCTGCAAAGCAGGCAGCTTCAGCTTCAGAAGTATTTATTTTGAGTGAGGAATTACAACCTTCTGAGATTTTAGATTTAGAAATGTTAAAAACAATGCAGACACTTACTACAAATGTAGAAAAACAGAAATGGATAAAACGAGGAGCAATTCTTGAGAAAGGGCTGTACATCTCCAAAGAAGGAAAACCAATTTTGCCGTCTAACTTGTTTAGATATGCAGCTTTGTTGAGCCATGGGCAGTGCCAAGTCTCAACAGGGGGGATGGTACAGTCAGTGAACTGAGTGTTCACTGCATATGGATTTACAAACAACACAAAACATTTTTGTGCAGCATGCCATGTTTGTAACAGGCATCATGCACAAGGGGCACTGAAGCCTAAGCAAGGGAGTTTTGCAACACCACCGTACCCGTTCCATACTATCTGTATGGATTTCATAGAACTAAACAAATGTGAAAATAAGAAATATTGTCTTGTCATTATAGATATGTTTTCCAAATGGGTGGAAGCTTTTCCGACCAAAAATCCGGATGCAGCTACAGTTGCAAAAGTCCTTGTTAAAGAAATTATTCCTAGATTTGGCATACCGGAAAAGATCTACAGTGACAATGGCACACACTTTGTAAATCAAACCATACAACAGTTGAACCGATATTTCGGAATTTCTTTAAAAAACCATTGTGCATACCACCCCCAATCTGAAGGATTAGTAGACAGACATAATGGGGTTTTGAAAAACAAACTTAGGAAATTGATTAGTGAGACACAGAAGAACTGGGTGCACTGCCTGCCTCTGGCACTGTTGAGCATGAGAACTGTTCCAAATGCAAAGGGGTTAACTCCTTTTGAAATACTGTTTGGGAGGGCATATTATATACCTCAGTGGAAACCTCTCATGCCTGCAGACCAGGAGGCTGACAGTTCACTTGCAGAATATATGAGATGACTTTTAAGTAATAAACAACTTTTGCAGTTAAATTCTGTTTCAGATAAAGAACAAACCAGACCATCGGAAGCAGCAGTAGTCCCAGGCACGTGGGTCTGGATGAAAGTTATCAAGAAAAAGAACTGGACCACACCGAAGTGGGAAGGTCCGTACCAAGTGCTACTGTCAACACCCACTGCAGTCAAGATTGCAGAGCGAGCGTCCTGGATTCATCTGACACATTGTAAATTGGTTAAAAACTTTGAACAGGACAAAAAACTTGTTACTGTTACACAAAAACAAAATGACCAGATACAGAGCAAATAGAAATGCTGAACAACCTCAGAAGTATTGCATGATCATTCTGTTGGCCATACTGATAACATTAATCTTTTTGTTGTGGCCTTTCCTTTTTCCAGTCACACGAGCTGAACTGAATAAACATGAATCATTCATAGACTGGCATCCGAACTTTAACACTTACCAAGCAATTAAATATGTGTATGCTGAAACTTTTAATGTTTCGAATTGCTGGATCTGCACAGCTATACCTATAGCATACGGGGGATTATTAATGACTGCTGTCCCCCTAGGGGTCAATGAGACCTGGGAAAATTTGCTTTTTGATACTACGACTGTAAAATCACAAGACAAAATAGCATTGTACCTGCCTGTTATACAAAAGGGAATTGTATGTTTTTACAAAAATGATACTGTTCAGGTAGGTTGGAGTAATTGTAATGTGACTGTTCCTTACAAATGTTATACCAAAGCCAATAATGCAGGTTATATCTGTGATGCAAACTATGACTCATATCTTGAGTCGATCCATAAAACTATTGATGAGATACAATGTAATCCTGTTATTTTAAAACAACTATCTATTATTGATAAGAAAATGTTTCATACAGGGCAAGTGTATATTAATACAAAAGTAGAGAATTGTTATTTTGTTTGTGGGAAAAAGGCATACAAATGGTTACTTGAGAACTGGCCCGGCAGTTGTTTTTTGGGTTACCTGGTTCCGGCCATACGACACACTGCAGTCTTGCCTCAGGGAAAAATTCGAAATGTCAGAGAGATCACCAAGAAAACCGAAAATCCAATCAGAAGGCCTGAAAATCCAGTGGGACGAATCGAAGCAGGCTGGAGAAACCATAATTCCATGAAAAACAAAGATAAACTGACACACATGGACTTTTGACACTATTATATCATGGGCAGGTATAGCCCCTGCATATGGCGCAGTGAAATTGATTTGGGAGCTGAGAAAACTGTCCAAACTTCTCGAAGTAATGAGTAATGCAACTTTTTCTGCTCTCTAATTAATGACTGATGAACTGAACGCTATGAGAACTGTGGTGCTTCAAAACCGCATGGCTCTTGACCTCACCCTAGTGGCAGAAGGTGGTACGTGCACTTTAATAAAAGAGGAGTGCTGTTCGTATATTCCTGACAACCAGCATGAGATAAATGACCATCTTGAGGTGATTCATCAAGTGTCGGCCATGACCAAACCAGGCCCAAACCCACTGATGGATTTTTTCCAGAATTTGTTTGGGGGGTGGGGTAGCATCCTAATGAACATCCTGATTGCCATTTGTGTGGGATTACTCCTATTAGGAGTGTGTGTTTGTTGTGGTATTCCCTGAATGAAAAGATTAATCAAAGATTTTATAGACATGTCAGTTTCTGAGACTTTATATCAAAGTACTGAAATTGAAGAACTGTTGAAAAATGAAACACTTTCATAACTTTAAACCGAATGACCCTCTTAACTGCAAATTCTGAACAGAAAGCGGTTAGGAGAAGAAGCAACTGTTTATGCTTTTGAAAATAGAATAAAAAGTATTAACAGGGGGGAAATGTTAGAAAAATATGTATTGATTTATATGTTTAGTGCTTATTAGAAGCTAAAAGGGTTAACACATTTCATTCTATTTTATGTACAGCTTAATTCTGTATGAAATTATAAGATGCTTTTTCAAACTGCAGTATGCTTTCTGAAATTGCAAGATGCCCTCTGACCTAGTATTTGCTAGCACAGCAAAATTCATGTTTATGCCTTTTGGAATTGTACTGAGAAGCAGGTGATTATCTGCTAGGTCAGGAAAATGAATGAATAGTGAATGAATAGAACAATACTGTTTTCTATAATGTGATTGAATATGAACAATCAGCCCTGTTCGTGTTATGCACAGCTGCGGAAAAGAAGAGATACATCAAAGAAAGACTGTTTGAAGAAATGAACTGTAATCTGTACTTGCTTTGTGCTCGAAATAGCCATAGTACCTTGAATGGTAACGTTGCATAGTGAGAAGTTGTATCTGACCGGTGGTCATCAAGGCCACGTTGTTTTTCTTAGGAAATTTTTTTGTAAACTTGATATGCCAGCAGAAAATCATGGACAAACAGCTGCTGTGAAATAATATTGAAACAACTTGTGATTTATTACATCAGCTTAGTAGGCAATACTTTGTAAGAAATGTATAACAATAGCTTCACTTCCTGATTCTGGTTAGACAAACTCTGTATTAGCACGTTTTCGTCTCCTTGCTGCAAGATTAAAGTGCCTTAACCTGAACCTGCCGTGTGTTGATCATTTTGAAGTTATTTTTCCTTTGACAGTGACAAATCCCAATGCAGTACATGAGGTGGCCCAAATGTGTGTCCATAGGACACACACATGCATGTCAGTGAGGTTCACATTCCCAACAACAGCCACAGCCAGCAAGACACGTGTAGATGACTATAAAGAAAGGCTGTGCTAAGGCCTTCGATTAATGGCAATGGATATCAGCCCCCTCCAGACAACAGATGGACTACAACAGGTCAGGCAGTTGTATGTTAGTACTGCAGGGTATGAAGTCTGAAACTGAAATGTAGGTCAATAAAACCTAATATCTGTACTCTACTGATTTGCCTCTAGACTGCATGATTGGTCCGAATACAAAACAAAATGGAAGCCAACAGAGTACCTGAAATACCAGTGCAGTCATAGCAAATGTTTACAGTTGTCAGGCGTGCCCCCCCCCCACAATCCTATGTAGAAATGCAGTAATCTGTACGAGTGGGGTTAATAACAGTAGAGCACAGATTACCTAAGCTGGCCCAACTTACAGGATAGATTGTTGCATATGTACAATATGCAGGGCTCTGTGTATTAAGTTGTTGTGTGTTCTACATTTTGTGGAAGTAGTCAGCATGTAGGCATGGAGGGTTGTGTCCTGGTGGCCTATGACCACTACTGTTGATGACAGGGCCATGTTCTGACAACTGCAGTGCCAACCACAATGCATCCCAGCAAAATCCAATTCAGCAGTCGTCATCCATAGTCATTGTTCTGATGTCAATATCTGTCATCTGAAAGATGGACATGCCATGAATGTGGGCCCAGACATACACACAGTATACAGGTGGAAATAACCTAGACAGAGAAAATAAAATGTAACTGTCAACTGCACATACCTTTGGAATTATACATACAGGTTAGCAGCACATTAGTTGTCTGTGCAGTATGGAATACTGACGTAGTCTGGCCAATCACTGGCAGACAACAAAAGACACAGTTATGAAGTAATGAGAGAATTCTTATGTCCCCACACAAGGCAGCATAAGGGGATTGTCCCATGTATATCTGTGAGTCAGCTCCAAGAAGCCGCCATATCACACATGCACTCAGCTCACCCCACCATCATCCACAGGTTTATCACAGGTCATATCCCTGCTGTTGGGAATGAGTACAGCATGACCCCCACTTCTGTATGGAAATACCCACAGAATGCAGCATGTTGAAGAGGTGTCCTGTGCAGGTGTGTCCTAGCTGCAAGCAGCACCCTGCCAGCATCCAGATAAATAGATTAATATGGACAGGAACTATTGCCATTAACACCTCACACACTTTCCCTGTCATCCCAGGGGAATCCAGTGGCTAGCAGTCTGGAACTGTAGGAGTGACAGAATGCACTGGCCTACTACAGATGGCCTGCATCGCTACCAAATACCCTACAGTCCTCTGTCAAAGGCCTGTGCCTCACCCATACTGCCAATGTATGTTATCTCATGGGGTCCCAAATAACAACATAACACAGTCCACAGAACACAAATGCAAGGCCATGTTGACAAATCCCAGTAGCATATCCACCATGTCCTACTGCATGAACTGTGGACCAACCCCTAAATAACACTGGAATGAAAGGACAACTATAGGGATACTTTGCAGATATCACTCGCATAATATTAGGTAGAGGATAGAATAACAGAGTGGGGGGGTGTAGAAGCATGGATGCCAAGGAGTGTGTGAAGTCTGAAACTGATGTGTGCCCATACTACCCCTTCCTGCAAGCCCAGTAATGGGTAGCTACAAACCCACTCGTAAACCATAATGTGAAAGGGAACTGACTAGATTTATGAGCCCTGCCTCTGGGTAACCTGGGAGAATCTGTACAGTTGAGAGGCAGGATATGGCCATTCTGTTATGTTGATAGATGTACAAGCAGGGGAACCTCAGCCACCACAGTACCAAGGTGCTGGACCATTTACACAGATCCATCAGCAAGTGTCGGCAGCTACCCCAGTGTGCAAGAATATGTATTCTGCAGACCACAAAACTGGACACAGCTTCATTCATCTTGTATTTCCCAGGAAATAACTGTGAGCAAATAAGTATATCTGTTGGTAGTCGATGACATAATACATCACAGTGTAAAACAGTACATGTCTGAATATCTCTGCTAATACCAACCATGTAACACAAGCAGCACAGACAGCAAGAGTTGCAGTATCCCACTATCTGTCGCCCATTGTGACTCCATATTGCCAACCTATCTACAGATATCCTGCAGAAACAGGTTGCTAGCTGTAGGTGTAGAACACAAAATCCTGCACTGGAGTATAACCTACCTGGAATGGATTCACACACTCAATACAGAAGGTCATACTGGGCATGCTCCTACACTATGAAGCCCATGTCTGACAACAAAATACAGAAGATCATATTGGGCATGCTCCAACACTTAGAGAAATGAAGCTCATGTCTGACAACAACAGTGGGCTATACATATCTGTCAGTTGCAGATGACTGTGCACACACACCACATTGCACACCATTCATGCTTTGCAAACACATTGGATAGGAGTACTCACACGTATCCAAGGCCAACACACTATAATAGGTCAAACATACACACACAGAGAAGTGGAGAAGAAAGAGGCAGACAGTGACAAAGAGATTGCCATCATGAGTTCTGTCCCATCCACCAGACATCCAATTGGCCAATATCACATAATGTGCCAATGTCAATCACCGTAGACATTTGCTTTTGGTAGCCCTCAGCCCTATAGTGTCTGTGGTGCTTATCTTAACTGTGTAACATGATAGTACAAATCAGTATTCATCTAGCATTTGTATACCCAGTCCTGTCAAATGTAAAGTTGTGTGTGACTGAGTGTTGTGTGTGTGTTCCCAGAGGAATGGCTTATGGCCCATTCACACACACTGCACTTCCCATAGCCCATGTTAGCACTCATGCTGATGTCAGTCACCTTGAAATAACCATCTGGCCAATTATCAGCCCCATAATCTCTGTGGTGGGTGTGATAACTACATAATACTATAGTGTAACATACTAATTAGGTTGGAGTTCTAATCACAGACATGGCAAATGTGAAACTGTGTGTGTGTGTCTGTGTGTGTGTGTGTGTGTGTGTGTGTGTGTGTGTGTGTGTGTGTGTGTGTGTGTGTGTGTGTGTGTGTGTGTGTGTGTGTGTGTGTGTGTGTGTGTGTGTGTGTGTGTGTGTGTGTGTGTGTGTGTGTGTGTGTGTGTGTGCAGAGATTAATGATTTTGAGCCATTCACAGTCACTACACCTCCCATTTCCCTACTTTAGCAAGCCTGCTGATGTCAGTCACTTTGAAATACCCCTTTGGATAAGGTATAGCCCTCTAAGCTCTGTGGTGCATGTGATAACTGTGTAATGCTATAGTGCAACATAATAGTCAGGTAGGAGTTCTAATCCCAGACATGGCAACTGTGAAACTCTGTGTGTGTGTGTAGAGATTAATGATTTTGAGGCCATTCACAGTCACTACACCTCCCATTGCCCTGCTTTAGCAAGCCTGCTGATGTCAGTCACGTTGAAATACCCCTTTGGATAAGGGAAAGCCCTCTAAGCTCTGTGGTGCATGCCATAAATGCAGAACAATGTAGTAGCAGTAACTACACAGGTATGGGTTTGAATCTCATCTGTGGCAATTGTTTGTGTATGTACCACAAAGATTTTGGTCCCATTTACAGCCAGTACACCTCTCAGAGCCTGACTGTAGAAGTCCTGCATATATCATCCACCTTAAAAGTACCTGTTGCCAACCCTAAACCATGTCAGGTCAGTGGTGCATGTGGTATGTGTAACATAATGGTCCGTCAAGATTTTTATGTAGAGTGTTGAACCTCCCCTCTGGCAAATATAAATGTGTGATTACGGTAAAATTATTTTTGGGATCTGTCACCCACTACATCATCCAATGCCAGCATTTGCAAGGGCTGGTGATGTTCCTCACCTTAGAAGTACCTTGGGACAACATCCATCCAATAAGCACTATGCAATAAATGTGGTACATTGCTGTAGCAATACTTAGCTAGGTAAGGGGTTGAATCTCAGTACTGGCAAGTGTATGTGTGTGTGTGTGTGTGTGTGTGTGTGTGTGTGTGTGTGTGTGTGTGTGTGTGTCTGTGTGTGTCTGTGTGTGTGTGTGTGTGTGTGTGTGTGTGTGTGTGTGTGTGTGTGTGTGTGTGTGTCATCAGTGTCCTGTGTGGAGGTTGCTGTGATTGTGTAATAACAGGCTGCATTGTGGGGGCAGGCTTTGCTAAATTATTATATTGAGGACCTACTAAATGTCACAATGTCCACCTTACAATGACAGCAGATGTGAAATACCAGAGAGGTTGATGTAGAAATCCATAGCCTCACATGTGACATTATGGATCGGTGAACAATATAGGCAACCCTTGTATTACTCAGAGAACACTATCCACCCATGTCTCATACACAAACACACTTGGCTAGGCATCAACCACTATATTGGTAGTTCCCTGCATACTGCCTCACAGATAGTAACCACGGTGTGATTGCAGTGGACTACATGCCTGTTGACCACATCAGTGCCACTGACATCAGAAAGTACTGTGATGTGTAACATCTCCTGACTGAGTGTGTGTTATCAGCAGGTAAAAGGACATAGCACCTTGACTCATCCCTAAAATAGGCAAATAAATGCTTACAGTGGTCCTTTTGCTATGTTCCCCACTGGACGCCTGCAACAACTTTAGTGTCCGCAAATGTAACCCACAAAGGGGTATACCATGCCTTATACACATGCTCTGTATGGACAGATGCCACTAACTCCACTGAATACCTGCATCATGGTGTCAATGTAGGTGCAAGCATGACCTCAGTTCCATAGCCAGGTCTCCCCAAATGAGATCAAAAATGCTACATCAGAAGATAACAATCTGTACACACAACATGCCCCAGAGACCTCAAGTACACTTCCACATGTCAAGGAACATGTGTGTGGGACATATGAGACACTGTTCATGTTATGGAATATAGATCACATACATGGGAAGCAGTGCACATCACTGGCCACCCACAATAGTAACCTAGATGAGTGGATGGTGAATACAATACCCACCTGTGGGGACCACTCCAGAGACTACACCCCTGAGCCACACTGGAGACCATTGTCATGTGGCCTGATGCCAAGGTATTCCCTTTCCCTAGCCTTGTACAGCAATCAGACCCATTCACCTACTACACACCTGTGAAGCAATAAACCTTTGCATCTCAGTACTGGCAAGTGTGTGTGTGTGTGTGTGTGTGTGTGTGTGTGTGTGTGTGTGTGTGTGTGTGTGTGTGTGTGTGTGGAGATTAATAATTTTGAAGCCATTCACAATCACTACACCTCCCATTGGCCTACTTTAACATGCCTGCTGATGTCATTCACCTTGACATAAACCTTTGGCCATGTATCAGCCATATAAGCTCTGTTGTGCTTGTGATGACTGCATAATACTGTAATGCAGCAAACTAGTTAGGTAGGGGTTCTAATCTTGTTCCTGCCAATTGTGATGATGTGTGTGTTTCCCTGACAGAGTGTGTCTGTGTCTCTATTGACACCTGCTTTTGTGGACATTCACATGTACTACATTTCCCTTATCCCTTCTTTAGCACTGTTGATGATGTCACTCACCTTCAAATATACCTTTGGACAGCTCTCCAACATATAAGCTCCATGGCGCATGCAATAACTGCATAGCACTGTAATAGCAATACATAGGTAGGGATTTGAAACTCAGTGCTGGTCAGGGTGTGTTTATGCGTCTGTCATCAGTATCCTGTGTGAGTGTTGGTGTGAGTGTATACTGACAGGATCCATTACAGTGTGGGTGTTGCTACATAATTATATTGAGGACCTATATATCCCATTGTCCGCATTACAAGGCCAAGAGTTTATAAACACTGTAGAGGTTATTGAAGACAATCCTCAGCCATAGATGTGTACAGTCATGTGCAATTACTATGTGACAGTATGGATTAGTAAACAATATAGGCAACTGTTATAATACCCAGATACCACTCTCCACCCACGGATCATACACAAACATGCCATGCTCTTACTGCCTCATACCCTTCCTTTCTTACTTTGTCTCTGTCTCTGTCTTTGTCTCTCTCTCTCTCTCTCTCTCCCCCTCCCTCTCTGGAGGATGTGGAAAAGTGCATCTGTTTTGCATAGGCAGCAGCTTGAGTTTTGTAAAGAATGCTCATGATTAGCTAATGGCGTGTGCATGAATTGCAGTCCCCCACTTGCTAATTGCATGTGGAACAGCAGTGGTATCATTCCTATAGCCAGTTGCATGGAAACACACTCCTATAACTAAGCACTTCATGTGGGTGTTGGCCCTTTTCCTTCACTGTGAGTAGGACTTAATGTGGGTGTTTGACAAACAGCATCACCGAGGGTAGTTGGAAATACCTCTTACAACATACACAGTGGAGACAGGCCAACAAACAGGATGGGGATATTCCAGACATGGGGACAGAATGTAATTATTGCTTTTCTACATTTGAAGTAATGTTAGTTTAACAGGGTTTGTGTGGATATGGCTGTTCTACATGATTTAAAGTCTGGCATGACAGTT
>NC_056748.1:978493436-978528436 GCF_019279795.1 Protopterus annectens | reverse complement strand
CCCTGCCAGTACCATCGTCAATGACATTAAAGTAGCAGGCTGCTTATTTACTGATGTGATGTTTTGTCTATTATGTCTTGGTGGAATTACATAGGCTAAAATGGGTTCAATGCAAAATTAAGTACATCCATGTGTACAGTATTCTCTGTGCATTGCATCAACACCAAAGCCTCTGTGTGTGTTATACACAGATATGTGGTATGTGCCACCCAGTACACTTACCACTGTCCACTGTAGAAGGGCTGCTGACATCAGCCACCATGCACTCACCTGTATACACCCCTCAGACCTATCAGCCATGTGGCACATGCAGTAACTGTTATACAGACCTGTTACTTGTGTTCAGCTGTACCCAGGATATGACACAGTCAAAGTGTCACCACAGTGCCGTACCCTTTGTAGGAAACAACAGCAGACCAACATCCTGCTGACACATAGACACCTACAACACAAACTGAATACATTATGGAGACCACTATCAGTCAGTGTTAGTAACAGCTATAATGCTTCATGGCTGGACAGCTACACATCCTGACATGCAAGCATTAAACGTTCCTGCTGAAAACATGTTACATAGCATTACATAGCTACATCTTAGTACATTCACCCTGTGCATCAGAACCATATTAGTCTATCCCTGCATTGATGGTATGGATGACAGGGATGTGGCACAGGTATCACCATATGCACAGGGTGTGATGTGGGTTTGCCAGAGACATTGGCTGAGACATTTGGTTGACATCATGTGTGTGTTAGGGGGTTTTGTTATTAATTGGGCTGTGCAGATGTGGTGTGTGTAGGTATGGAGGTGACTTAGCTGTGTTGGTGATGTGTGTGTGTGTATGTGTGTATGTATGTGTGTATGTATGCACACAGTTCAGCCATGTGACTGCCCTATACAGGGGTTTGTTGGACAGCTGCAGACTGTACATGGCAGGGTGTGCAGTTCACCATCTCTGGCCACGGACACGAAAACTGTGCCTGCCGGGGGTTCCACGGGCACTACCGGGTACAAGGTCAGATATGGTACTCTCCCCTGATGATGAGAAATGTCCGCTGGATCCGGGTCCCTATTGGGATCGGCCAGGGCCACGTGCACATGCCCTGCTGTGTTGTGCTGTGGACAGCACTCCCCCTGCAGTGCTGGTGCTGGTACTGTCACTATGGGAATGGCTCTGACTTGTTGCACATCCACGTAGACCTCCACCTGTTAGTGTTGCTGACCTACGTCCACGTGGCTGTCGCCCTACTTCCATCATATGCTCTAACAAAGACTTTGCATGGTCGATGATTCCCACCATCTCATCCAACCGTCTATCCAGGACCTCTGCAAAATAACGGTGGGCACCTGCTAGATCACAGATGTTGTCAATAGCAGAATGAGTAGCCCACTGGAGCCTCAGACCCTGTTTGGTATAATGTTCCATATGTGCCTGTGCCTCCATGATGGCCCAAAACATGCATCTTGTGACACCTGCTGTGGCACTCCTGCCAGGGGCATGATGTCCAGCAGCCCTCCTATGAGCACCCCTGTACATCTGCCTGTGTGGTACCTTGCCAGTCATACAGCTATGGCTGCTGTGCATAGACACACTTGCCATAGTCACCACACTGCCTCACTATCCTGTGCCTTGCCACCACCCACCAACTGTCCCTCATCTATGGCCACTGGTGATGGGGTATGTATAGGCAATGTGGCTGTGTGCGGGGATGGTGTGGATAACAGTGGGATGCCAACTGATGTCACAGCTTTAGCTCCTGATAACCCCGCCTGTGTCTCACCATACCTATCATCATTGTCAGAGACTGTATGGACACTAACATCAGTTCACCTGCAGGAGGGACCCTGACCCACCTCACCACCTGTGAGGGGAAAACAGAAAACATACTTTAAGACATGTACATCATTGCTTACCTCTAAACACACATGCACACACACATGCACACATGCACACACACTTACACACACACACACACACACACACACACACACACACACACACACACACACTTACAGGTAAGGTGGCACAAAGATATTACACAGAACTCTCATTACCCAACTTTCAACATGCATGACATATGGTGCTCAACAGCATGCACTGCAGCTATACTTAGTCCCTCTTACCAACATTATACATCTATGTGATGCATGAATTGTGTTAGTAGGTGATACCCCTTCCCCTGGAACATACTGCACCCATGCACACAGTATTGCTGTGCACCTGTTCAGCACCCTGCCACGTACTGTGCATCATACCTCACAAGTGTACACACCATTGATAAATGTGTATGTGTGTGGCAGTTATGTTTGCTCTGTTGCTCACAACCCCTATGTGTTTGCCTGACACATACTTGAGATGATATGAGGACAGATGTCAATAGTGAATGCCTGACATACGATTTGCAGATCTCATCATCAACAGTGCATGTATGAGCAATATAATCCAATTATACTGACAACCTCCAAAGCTTACTGTGGCTATGAGGAGTGTGCACACCCTTATTCACATCCCACCCTCTTCCTTGATATGCCACAGGGCCACAATGCTGCATAAGTTAACATTACATACACCTGATATGTGACATAAGACCTGTGCAATCAAATGCAGTATCAAACAAATGTGTTAGTTGTGCAGATGTTGATTGGGATGCATACAATATGTGGGTTGCATAAGATTGCACACCCTTAACATGATAGTTTGTTGCAGCACCTGTTAAGTGAACTACAGCAGTCACTATTCCTGGAAGGTGTATACTAGCATGGCTCATCTTCACTTGGAATTATTTGGTCACTCCGCCCTACAGATGTCCCCCATCTCTGCCAGATTGCAAGGTCAGCTCATGTGCACAGTATTTGAAGGTCACACAGTGCCTTCACTATTGCTGTGGAATCAGGGTTATGTCTGGCACAATGCATGACCTTTACTGTGTTCAGATACAGCCATTCTTTGCGAGCTTTGGATGTATGCTTCAGTTCACTGTTGTGTTTCAGGATGACACCACTCCCCATCCTCAGCCTTTTTGCAGATGCTTGACAACTATGGGCCACATGAGTGTCATTTTGCAGTGTCCCAAATTCAGAACACCATGTCTACTGGCCTAGTTCCTGCTAAGGAACAGCAAACCTAAAGGTGTACACTGGCACTAGCAAGGTACAGATGGGGATGGTGAGCCTGAGGTAAAGTGAGGTGTTGCTTGTGCAGCACATGTATCTTTATTAATACTGTCTGTAGGTTTTAGCCTTGGTCTCGGTATACCATTACTCATTGCAACACATGCCTTTGGGAGACTTGATGTTATACACATGTTACTGTAGAGAGCCCTGGATGATGTCTCCTGTGGAACAACTCTTCCATCTTATTACCCTAACCCATAGGCCACACTTATGCAGAGTCCAGGTAATTGTTGACACAGATACTGCACAGGCAGTACTTGCTAGACATTCCTGCAAGTCCCTCAGTGTTGCTCCATGTGTCTGGACAGCCTCCATGACCAGTTTGCAACATTTGTGGTCATCTGTCTTGGATGGGCATATGTTTATTTTCTACATTAATGGTGTCCCATACTTCATCCTCACATACATGCTTGTCTGCACTGTTTGCCATGATATATGCAATGGTGAGGTAAGGCTACGTCCCCCACTCCTGAGTGCTACCTTTTGGATATGGGATCCATTCCATGGTTTGTAAGATGTGTGCATGCCATGGCTGCCTCTGTTGAAGATGAGTGGGCAAATGTCATGGGCATACTTGTTGGACAGCAGACCATTAATTGGAGTGACATTGAGGACCAGTACTTGATGGAAGGTGCATACTCAAGAGAAGTGAATGCTGCAGTACCTCAAAAGCTGCTTCCACAATATGTTATTTGGAATGTCTGCACACAAATGCTTCCACTGTGTGTTAAGGTATGTATTCCCCATATTTGTTGTCCTAACATAGGATTCCACCTTACACATTCATTGCTCATGTTAGGATCACATTACAGGTTGTAAAAGTTGTGGAATGCGGTATTGTGATACACCATTGTGTAGATCTGTAACAGTTGCCATTGTAATACCAGTATATTCATTGTTGTAGCCACTGTATAAGGGTAATGTTTCAGACATGTCCTTACTGTAGGCCATTTGTCCCACCATTATGTTTATCTCTGTCCACACATTGTGCACTGACAAGTTGTTAGTTATACTGCAGGACTCTTACATACTCTTCAGATATGCCACCATGGTGACCACTGTGATGCAGTGCAGTTAACAGCAACAATAAGTGAACATGTACAGCATGCATTATGGGTATGTATGCTAAATGTGTGCATGGCAAATGCCATGGCCATAACATGGCCAGTGTATTGGCAAACCAGAAAAAAAGACGTCCATACTCACCAGCTACAAGCTGTTGCCCCAGAGTTATATCAGAGGGACCTACAGAGTTGTTGGAGAGATGTGATGTCAGTAGCCACACCTGTGGCATTGGTACAGGGTGGGAGCAGCATTTCAGTACATCAACAGTACAAACCCACAATACTACAGATTATGCACATCTGTTCATTAATACACTGCAGCAACAGACTATGTTATATGATATATGCATGAAGATACTTTACAAATAAAGATGGATAAACAACAGTGGTCTACTAATGTGCCCTGCAGCCTTACCGGCATGCTCCTCGTCCATTGTGTGGGTAGCACCCTCCTCCACAATGCTATCTTCAGGTCCTTGATGTGGCTGGCAGGTGGGTGCCCCAAGGCTGGCAAGGAGATCCTCAACATGTGTCAGTGGGGGCTGGAAAGCATGACCCTCAACTGTGGCTAGCTGGTCCATCCTAACTGCAGCAGCAGCTGACGGGCATGATGGATGTCAGTGCAACGATGTTGCACCTGCTCATAACTGCGGTTATGCAGGCTGACATCATTTACCCTGTGGACGAGCTCGTTCCACAGGGCAGTCCTCTCCTGCAGATCATGGACCATATGCCCAAAGAGGGTTCCATGGTGATGCACCATGAAGTTGATGAGGATGTTAGTCTCCTGTGGAGTGAACGCAGACAGTCACTGTCTTGACATGGTACCTACAAGACATAAACAGAAAAAAAGATCTGAGGACCTCATACTGCAAGGATATAATAGTTGTTAATTGACATCTCTCCCCCCCCCGCCATATCTGCAAAAATAATCTGAACATACACATCAATGGGTATGTTTACACCAAACCTACTGATGGGACATATATCCTATTGTGCAACAAATACTGAAATTTGTTTCTATTCATGTTCCATGTTAAAACACTATCAATTGTGGCCTGTTTATAACAATGTAACCTGCATGCCATTGTAATGACAACTGTGGTTCCATATCTGCATGTGTTCTGTTTGCTATGCAAATGTTCCAAATCTGGTGTTTTGGGTTACTGGGAATATGTACGCATGCTGTTATAACTAATCCTGGATTGTGTTTGACTATTACTACCCACATATGTTCTAAAACTGCAACACAATATCACGTTTGGGAAGACGGTTTCCAGCAGAACCACCTCTCCCCCTCACCTGGCCATGGCACCAGGCCACAGCACATCTGGGACCCAACCCAGAACCTCACCATCTGCTGGTCCTGCACTAACTTTAGATGGAACCACCTCAGGGGATGGGGCGTGTTCCCCCACTGGAAGCGCGCACAGACAGGATCTTGTAACCTGAAGTCAGGTCCATGGTCTGGTGCATAGGGAGCTCTGAACAGAATTGTGGGATCTGCTACACCACCTTGAGGGCCTTGTGACACATGTAGAGGTTCAGCCTGCCCCTCCTGCTCAGCTCCCAGCACGGCCACCTTCAAGGCCATGAAGATGCAGTGGTGACTGCCCATGGGTGGGCACCTTAGTCCCACTGTTTCCATTTGGGGGCTCATGGGCTTCCAATTTCCAAACACCCCTCCCTGTCCAAGGTGTTTACCCACCACATGTGTCATATACTGCCCCTGTATGCTGTCTTGTCTGTCTTCTGAACCAACCTACCTTCCCATATATACCTATCCTTCCCTAAAATCCCAGTCTCACCTTAACACAAAAAGGATAATCTATTCCCAGCACAAATGTCACACCATACATAACTGTCCATTTTGCACCCACTTACAACTGTTTACAGGTGCCTTAATCACTCTGTATCCAACAGCCCTTGTTCTGGCCAGAAAATACATTATCAACTCTTTCAAGTTTGTAACCCAGGACCCCCCCATACTATAGCCAGATCAATTTACCAGTAAGCCATCTGAGCAGCAGATGTGTGATGTGTTCTCAAACATGCAGCACAGTTATTCAACAGTAGGGGAAATGCATGTATTAATACACACACACACACACACACACACACACACACATATATATATATATATATATGCATGAGTGTGTGTTGGTATATATGTAGACATATAAGTCTGTGTGTGTGTGTGTGTGTGTGTGTGTGTGTGTGTGTGTGTGTGTGTGTGTGTGTGTGTGTGTGTGTGTGTGTGTGTGTGTGTCTGTGTGTGTGTGTGTGCGTGTATATATATATATATATATATATATATATATATATATGGGTATATGGGTCTATATTACATTGTCGAAGTTTTACAACTTCAAATCACTAGACATCGAACACATGTGATCGAAGTTGCAAAACATAGACCAATGGAAAAAAAACAAAAAAAAAAGGAAATCAAACTAAAAGGGTTTAATCGGGGGGAGGCAAGCCCCTCTGCACCCCCCATGCCCCCGCTACTTAATTATACCAACTCTGAGATTGCACTACAGCGTAGCAAAGGGAAACCTTTCCTTTCTGTACCATACTCCATTAAAATGCAATCTCTGAATTGGTATATTTAAGTAGCGGGAGCTGTGGGGGGGTGCAGCCACACATGTCGGTGGTGCAGGTGGGCTTGCCCCCCTGTATAAGCAATTACTTTTTTTTTTTTTTTTTAATTCTTTTTTGAAGTTTCAGTACTTCGATCATATGGGGTCGACCATATGGTGTTCGAAGCTCTGAAACTCCGATCATCTAATATAGACCCATATATATATATATATATATATATATATATATATATATATATATATATATATATATATATATATATATATATATATATATATATATATATAAATATATATATATATATATATATATATATATATATATATATATATATATATAGAGAGAGAGAGAGAGAGAGAGAGTGCCTTCAGACATCAGGTTCACACTCTGAACCTCCTGCCTCAACTGCTGCACTGTTTTGCCTTGCTACAAAAAAGAGCACCACATGTGGACACAGCCTAACATTGGGAGGGATATATAGGGACAGATCATAAATAAGCCTATTACAAACCTATTTGTATATGATACATTTCACATTAGCATGACTGTTCTGAAGGTGGTGGAGTCTGACACTCGTGTGTCTATCATGACTTCATTACTTCCACCTTCAGCTATTTGCCAGAATAATATACATGTTTGGAGGAACAGAACAAACACAATGATGGCTTACATCTTGCAATTCTGTGCAGATCCACACAGTTGACAGATATGGCCCACTGCCCACAGGGCCAGATGCTATGTCCATAGCAGTTATTCAACAGGACATCATTACAGCAAGTCTTGATGCACATTTCAAGCTTTTGAAATCATCTGTCCCATTATTACATACCAAGTACTACATTCAATTACATGCTGACATGTTTTACATACCTGTTTTATTAGTATGCACACATATACAACTAAAAAGATATTACTACTTATAGATATGTATAAGACGAGCATATATAGAGGGTGCACAGCATATCAAACAGCCATTATTCCTACATTTGCCACCTTTTAAAATGGCCAGTGTTGGATTCATTCCTACAAATGAGAATTATTGCATGAAGCTTATACCCACACACAATGCAAAGGACATGACACCACACACAAGTTTGCATACACAAAAATGTTTATTTGTGTACTATCTCAGTTGTTTATGCCATTTCTTATAATAGTTGGGTGTTTGGAATACATAATAACTGATTAATGCAACTCTCCAACAAAACATTTGATACAGTAATTTAAAAAACATAACATACTTTGCTGTCCAGGCTAAGGCCTTCAAGTAATACAACAGTAAAAAAAAGCACTTGCCTGGAAGATAAGAACTAATCAACACTTAATTACAGATGTAGTTCAGCAGCCTCCAATTACACTCTGTACTGAGCCCCTAGGGGAAAAGTATTAGTTGTCACAATGTAAATGTATCTGTTACATAACTATGACACTGACAAACTGAACTGTGTGTAAGACAGTAAGCGGTAGCCCAGCACTGTTCCCATGGTGAAATGTATGAAAATGTACAGCCATATACCTTAATGTTTCTTAACACTATCCCTCATGTGTTGTAACAGCCTAGGTTAAAAGCATTTAATGCCCCTCCCCAATAAAATGTCTTATAAGGGCATAGAACAGTGTTTTCCATACATTGACCTGTGGACTGTACAAGGTCACACATGTTTTGTCGGCTGTTGCCCTCATATATATGGACCCTACCCCACAATTTGTGTGGGAGTCCACAACATCACTGAAATGATAGCAGGAATGCCAGCACTAAATAATGATAGGCCATTACCTAACAACCTCTTACTGCATGACATCTGGACAAAGCCTGGTATATACGTGGAGGACAGAGGCTGGAAAACAGGGCCATATTTGCAATATTGCTGTTATACACTGTGAAAGTTGCTGGTGTTACATGATTGGTTGCAACATACTCTTACTCAGGAATATGAAGTCAGAAACACAAATGGATATTACCATGTACTGATAGCAATCAATGGGGATAATGCCACTGATATGTCAGACACAAGACCTGTGTGGTGAACAGACAAAACATAACAGCCAGTCCTCTGGCCATCATGTGGATAGGCCCACAGTTGAGAGCTATGCAGACAGACTGCATTCCATGCAAAACTAGCATGTACACACAAACCCTGTAAAACAAGCAGTATTCAGTGCAGAGGTTAACGTTGTCGCCTCACAGCAAGAGGTTCTCCGGTTCGATTCACTCAAACCCCTGAGAGACGCGTGAGGACAACAATAATATGTTGTGAAGTCAATTAAACCAGATTACATGTGTCTGGTGGACACGTGTGAAATGGACAGCTATGTATGGGGTGAGATTTTCTGGGGGGGGATAGATTACCCTTTTTTTTTAAGGTGAGAGTGGGAAGTTGGGGAAGGATAGTGGGTATATTTGGGGATGGTTGGGTAGCAAGACAGACAACACAGCATACAGGTACATTATATAACACATGTGGGAGTAAACACCTTGGATGGGGAGGGGTGTTTTGAAATCAGAAACCCACAAGCCCCCAAATGGAAATAGTGGGACTGAGGTCCCCACCCATGGGCAGTTACCACTGCACCTTTATGGCCCCGAAGGTGGCTGTACTGGGGGCTGGGTAGGAGGGGCAACTGACCATCTAAATGCATCACGCAACCCTCAAGCTGGTGTAGCAGATCTCCAAACTCCCTTAGGAGCTTGCTACACTTCAATCCCTGGACCTGACTACATGTGACAGTTTTCTGTCCGTGCCCGCTCCCAGGGGGATGAGCCCCAGCCCCTGAGGTGGTTCCACCCAAAGGTGGTGCAGGACCAGCAGATGTGGAGGTCCTTGGGTGGGTCCCAGATGTGCTGGAGCTCGGTGCCATGGCCAGATGAGGTTGGAGAGGTGGATCCGCTGGGACCGGCCTTCCCAAACATGCTATGGTTTTGCAGTTTTAAAACATCATGACACCCATGCAGATGGACAGTAGAGGTAAGACTGCTGGATCCTACTCAAATGCACTTTATAAGCACTTATACAAGTGCATGGATCGTGCAATCCCTAACAGAACCAAGATGCTATTCTTCAAAAAAGGAAGCCAATCTGGTGGTCCCCTTCCATAAACAAACTCTACAACAGAAGAATGAAACTGTTGCAAAAAAAGAGTAAAATCCCATGATTGGAAGAACTCCATGATCACCCTCAGTAAGAAGCTGAGATCCCTCATAAAATCCTCCAAAGCTAGTTACAAAAACAAAATTGCCACTGAGTCTAAAGACAACCACAAAGCATTATATAGCTATGTCAAAAATCTCAATGGCAACACTCAGATCTGCTCTGAGTTACAGCACAATGGCACTAAATATACAGAACCAACTGATATTGCCAGCATCCTGGCAGATAGGTTCAGTGCTAACTTTACTCCACTCTTACCCCCTAAAGGGCCCATCTCTGTGGTGGAAGAATGCAAGGTTCCTGTAATCACAGATGCACAGGTAAAAAACACACTGTCCAAAGCAAAGAACACAGCATCCATGGGACCTGACAACATCCCAGGCTTCATTCTACATGAACTACAGAATGAACTGGCACCCCACCTAAGTACCATGTTCAATCATAGCCTCACCTCAGGTTTTGTGCCCACTGAATGGCGCACAATGACGGTTATCCCACTCCACAAAGGGGGAGCCACCATGGATCCCAGGAACTACCACACCATTAGCCTGATGAGCCTGGTCTACAAGGCTATGGAACGTATCAAGGAACTTATAAACAATGACATTGGTAATCTCCAAACTCTGGACCCCATCCAGTTCCCGTTGGTAAAAGGCAGATCATAGAAAGAAAAAAACACACTGAACAACTGGAGAAACTGTCACCATCCACTTTTACTGTGTTCCTAGTACTTTGGCATCAAGCCTTCCAGGGAATAATCATGCACAAGAATGGTGTACTTCATGTACATTTCACTACATTCATTATTCAATTCAATTATACAATAATTGATCAATTAATCATTGAGACAAGAAAATTAAAATCTAAAGTGCATCCTGAGCAGTAAAGTGCTTCAGAAACATTCACAGTGCATCAAAACATATAAAGTGCAATCCCTTACTTTCCTATTGCATTTAACATTATAATTTAAGAAGATAATACAAAAGCACTTATGCATCTCTAGATTAACAAATACTAAAACATTTTGCCCTACAATGGTTGATCAATTGATCAATGAGTCAAGAAAATTGAAATCTAAAGTACATCCTGAGCAATTAAAATGCTTCAGAAACAGATCATGTCTCCTAAACCTGATAGACTTCTTTGAAGCAGTCACCAAAGCCATAGACGAGGGTAAGGTGGTTCACACAGCCAATTTAGATCTTGCCAAGGCTTTTGACACCATCCCCTACTCTGGAAGTATAGATAAACTCACTAAACTAGGTATAAATCCCTATGTCACAAGATGGGTTGCCAACTGGCTCACTGACAGAACCCACACTGTGAAAGTAGCAGACTCCAAATCCGACTTCAGACCAGTGACAAGTGGAGTACCACAGGGTTCAGTCCTGGGTCCTCTCCTATTTGGTATCTACTTCTCTGAAGTACAGGCTAACACAGAAGGTCTTTGGCTAACAAAGTTCACAGATGACTGCAAACTAGGAGCCATAATCAAAACTCCTAATGATATGGACATCCTACAAAAGGACCTCGCTAAGACAGATGCCTGGGGTCAAAGCCATGGCCTCAAGCTCAATGCCAAAAAGTGCACTGTCATCCCTTTTGGTAAAAACTCTGTACCCATGAACTACCACATAAGCAATAGTCTACTTAACACCAAAAGTGTAATAAGAGACCTTGGGACACAGGTGGACAGTAGTCTCTCCTTTGATAATCACATCACCACAGTAGTGAGGAAATCCTTCTATGTGGCACACCTCATCACAAAAGGTTTCTCATCCAGGAAAAAAGAGGTCATTTTTCTCCTCTATTCATCACTCATTAGACCCCTTATTGAATACAGCGCCTCTTTTGGTATGTACCTCACAAGACAGCTACAACAACTGGAAAGGCCACAGAAATACCTCAAAAAGAGGATTACCGGCCTCAAAAGATGCCCATGCAGACCTTCTCAAAAAACTTCAGCTTTACTCCATTGCATATCGCCTACTCAGAGGTGATCTCTGCCTAACATACAAAGCTATGTCAAACCCAGAGCTGTTGGACATGCTCCACTTAAAGAAATCCCAATCCCTCTGAGCTACATGCTCTAGGGACCTAAACCTTTTCACCACAATAAACAGAACATGCTGGAGGGATAGATTCCTGTCCCAGAGACTTCCCATAGTCTGGAACAAACTATCTAGCTATATCAAGCAAAGCTCCTCATTAGCACTCTTCAAAAAAAATCTTGATGATTGGATGGGAGATAGGAAATTCACCACGGGATCACTTCTATGGATCTGCTCGACAGCGGCACAGGAAAACAATTTTCTCGGGTGGCGAAAGCCAGGGTACCTTTTTAGCTAGGCTTATATAGGCCCTAGGGTCAATAGCCTAGTACCTACCTATGAAATTATGAAGTAATAGTCAACACAATCCAGGATTAGTTATAACAGCATGCATACATATTCCCATTAACTAAACACACCAGATTTGGAACAGTTGCATAGCAAACAGAACTCATGCATTTATGGAACCACAGTGGCCATTACAACAGCATGCAGGTTACATTGATAGCAAAAGGCCAACGATGATAGTACTTCAACATGGAACATTAATAGAAACACATTTCAATATTTATTGAACAATAGGACATAAGTCCCAACAGTAGGTTTGGTGTTAACATACCCATTGATTTGTGTCTTTAGATTATTGTTGCAGATATGTTGGGGGATATGGTGGGGGGGATGTCAATTAACAAGTTATATATCCTTGTAGTTCTCACAGCTTTAATGATTATTGTTCTAATCATTAAGTTACAGGTATTATTACACTACCCTGTGGCCTTGGTTTGGCCAGTGGTATGTCTGTAAACAAGTGTATACTTCAACTGTCATATAACTAAATTCTACATCACTTACCTGGTATACCTGTGATGTTTGTTAACACTACCTGACTGTTTCTACACATATTCCCAGATTCTGAATTAATATTATGCACATACCTCTCAATCTCTTATTGCACACACTCTGGTAAAGCTTGACAACATGGGGGCAGAAATGGGACATATTTTGAATATTGCTTTCATTAACTTGGAGGGCTGATAGAGTGACAGAATTTGTTTCATATACTTTGTCTGAAGGTTTTGAGGTCTGAAAATCAAATGTATGTCATTATTTGTTGACTAGAAATCTGAGATCATCCCACTGATTTACCACGGGAACAGGGGAATAGACAGAAAATATGAGCCAATTATCTGGACATTCTGAAAGGATGTGTACAGTTGAGAAGTATGATTATGCATACAGCTTACTACCACTCCCAGCATTCAAACCATGGTTGTGTCTGATAAAAAAAACACAATTTAAGTGTCAGCAGAGTGCTGTTTGAATATTGCTGCTGTCTATCTCTTCAGCGTTTTCTGTCTAAGTCTCTCGTGGTTGTACAATCTGACCTTGTAATCACAATGGTCTCATACAGACATTCCTAGAAATATTTTTATGCAGCACAGTGTGAGAAACAGTGGTTGACACAACAGTACTATTCAGATGTTCTGAATGCTACATGTCAGCCATACAATACCAGAGTAAACACTACCAGTCCAGGATTCAATATTTATTGGTAGACATAGTCTTCTTATCTGACAGACCTCTGGAGGGAATGTGTGTTAACACTACCTGACTGTTTCCAAACATATTCCCAGATTCTGAGTTAATATTATGCACATACCTCTCAATCTGTTAATGCACACACTCTGGTCATAGCTTGACAGCATGGGGGTAGAAATGGGACATATTTTGAATATTGCTCTCATAAACTTTTGTTGAGTTGCTAGAGTGACAGGTTTGTTTTCATATACATTTTCTGAAGGTTTTGAGGTATTTGCTGCCTAACATTCTGAGATCATCCCACTGATTTGCCAGGGGGACAGGGTAAACAGGCAGAAAATATGGGCCAATTATCTGGATATTCTGAGCAAATCTGTACAGTTGAGAGGTATGATTCTGCATGCAGCTTACTACCACTCCCAGGATTCGAACCATGGCTGTGTCTGCTAAAAATGCAACAATTTAAGTCACAGTAGAGTGTGCTATTTGGATACTGCTGGATATCTCTTCAGTGTTTTCTGTCTCTCGGTTGTATAATCTGACCTTATAATTACAACAGTCTTATACAGACATTCCTAGACATTTTTATTATGTAGCACATTGTGGGTAACAGTGGTTAATACAACATTACTATTCAGAGAATGCAACACTAAAAATGTCATAAGATGCCAGAGTAAACACAACCAGTCCAGGATTTAGAGCTTTCTTGCCAGGCAGTTACAGTTTTATTTAAATATGACCTATATGGGACTATTACTGTCATATCGTCTGGTTTATTCGGTACAACCCATACACAAAACAGTTTTTATACTGGCAGCTGACTTTCTACTTTATATTTATTTGGTATGACTACTACAAGCAGGATTGTTACTCACCAGCCTCACGACACAGCCTTTGCAGCCTACTCGCATGGGCTTCCTGATTCACAGCCCACTCAGCTGCAGTTTTAAGGGAAATAGAGAAATATTTAGCCATACCTATCCATCATATACACAGGATGGACATTATTAAACAGTTACTGGTATGAGTACATGCACACTGATGGGACATCACCCCTCTGCCTTGAGTCTTGGATCCAATAGTCCAAGAGCTCCCTCTTCCTCAGTTTCAAGTCAGCATAGTGGTGCCTGACCTGCTCACCAGTCTGAGGGATACCAGTGGCACTGGTGAGGTCATGGGCAAGATGGTCCCAGGCTTCTGCTTTATATTGGAAGCCTTGGTACTGGTCTTGCAGCAGTTTCTCATCATGTTTTTTTACCAGGAGTCCTACCATGACCTTGGACTCCTGGATGCCCCAGCGCTGCTCATGGAAGTTAATGCCCTCTCCAACTCCAGCCATTCTGCCTACAGTGGGAAGCTGCAACCAGTTATGAGCTGTATTCCTGCCAGTGGGTTTTAAATACGGCCGATTTCCTGCCCTTTGCCATGATTGGACAGTTTTGAATATGCTGAGCTAAGCTAAGCTACGGGCAAACTTGCTTAGCTAAGGTTGGCTGTGTTTAAAGGGACAGGTTCAGCACTGCTTACCAATGGGCAAATCCACTTAGCTGGGCTACTCATTGCTTAGCAATCATATTTACACAATGCTTATACCTGGTAAGCATAGCTGTGCAAGGCTTAGCATTGCTTATTTTTCATTTTATAGACTATCTGTTGAATGGCATTAATTCATCATTCATTACATATTATAAATTTGTTTACTGTCCCTGACATCCCCCAATGTGCTTTCATTACATTTATTCACGTGTGACTATACTGTATGGGGCACTTGTGTTTATATGGGGATGTCACAACTTTATTACACTGACACCTCAAATCTGGACCTAATGCAGTACTCCAGTTAACAAATATATGTTATTTAGTAGGTAATACAAAAAAAATTGTTTATGCACTGCTGTCACATTTAAAATGTGGATTGGTTACAGTGGGGATCTAATCGGGAATGGCTGCTCGCAAAACATATGCTCTAACCACTACACTATTGCAATACTGCTTATGTTGGATATCTCTGGCTATTTAACTTCTTGTGCTGTTTAAGCGGGACTAATCGTAACTAAGCAACGGGCACACCCTCGCAGCTACGCTTAAACTTTATCGCATTTATAAAAAAAGGTTTTGTTGTGTTATTTTAGCTATACCCTACAGAATATCCCTGCTAATGCTAAACCCTGTACTTTTATCAGCGTTCTGCTTTGTGGGGGGCATACCTCTCAAACTCTTGGAGCAAAAACTCTGGACAAACCCTAAAATGATGGGGGTACAAATAGGGACAGATTTTAAATATTGCTCTTACAAAGTTAGAAAGTTGATATAATGATAGATCTTGCATGGATTTTCTGAAGGATGTGGAGTCTTAAACTCAAATGTTTGTCATTATTTAATGACTTCAATCCTCAACTATTTGCTAGGAAAGTACAAATTTTAGAAGGAACACACCAAAAATATGAGGCAAAACTCTGGACATCTGCGAAAATCTGTACAGTTGAGAGGTATAGCGGTGGGACATTTGTCCCTTTTGCCTTTGCCACTTTTGTTTTCCTGATGAGAGCTCTGCTCTCAGACACACCCCCTGCACTTGTACATGGCTCCATGTATGTTTAACAGCACAGGCAGTGCTCCTTCATGAATATGCAAGGTGTGCTGCCGTGCTGTACAGGAACAGTCCCTGCCATGCAGGAATAACTTATACCTGCATGGCTGCTTGCTTAATCCCAGGGAGGGTCTTTAAACCCAGCTGATGTCCCCATAACCATTAATTTATCTGCAAAGTATCCCAACTAACAACTAAACCAAAAAGTAAAAAGGTCACATAGAGAAACCAGTTAGTAAAAAAACTACAAGAAAAAAAACTAGCCAAGCTAGAGTTTTCGCTGTGTGATACCTTAAGCCTCCTGCAATAGAGACCCATGTGATATGTGCAAATAACCTCTTAAGGGCATCAAGTGTTTCAGCTATATGGCTTCTGAATGTCCATGACTTTGTGCATTTTCTTTTTAAGGCCTCATGGACATATGGGGAAAGAATGAGAAGGCATAATGGTGGTCTTAAGTATAAAATAAGAGTTGGTGTGATGATGGTATAAGGCAATTAACCTGGGGATGTGCAAGAGCAAAGGCAGGAGTTGAGTAGGTGCTTTCAAAACTCTAGTTTAAAGTAGTTTAGTTGCTTTATTTGTCATTTGTAAAATACACAGGGAGTCTCACTTTTTGAGGTATAATTTGAGCATATGCAGTTGTCAGCAGAGTTATTTGATTCAGTTGTGACTAGTTGAAATTTATTTGAGGAACACAGGAGACTATCGGTATTGTATTGGGAGATAATGCCATTTAGAGAGGGGCACTTGTCTGGTTTGATGAGTTAATACAAAACATTCAGCTGTACTACTGATTTTAGTAAAATTTCACCATGAAATTCCATTTACAGCTAATAAATTTGCACATATTAAACTAGTTAAACATTGTTCTGCTGTGTGGAATGTATATTATAAACACTTATCCTACAGAGACACACACATGCATACAAACCCATATATTCACGCACACACAACACACACACAGTCACACGCACATGCACACGCACACACACACGCACACACACACACACACACACACACACACACACACACACACACACACAAACATACTTTTAAAAGCTTTAAAAGTTCACACTGTGTCACAGAAGTCCAGGAAACAGGAGAAGTATCTCATAACAACATGCACTTTTGGATATTTACAGATATTAGTTCTGATGCAATGGCAGAGATAATTTTTTTGCCAAAAGTGATGACTTTTTCTGCATCTCAAAACTCTACTCCAACTCTCACCTTTTCTATTTCCTGCAACCTTTAAACACACTTATCCATTCTTGATATTCTGAATCTGTGTTTGTAATTCACATTCAGAATGGTTTTAGATATGAGTGATTTATAAAGTCCAGAGTTATTCCATTTTACAATATTACCATCTTAATCAATAGACAACAGAATTGTTTTCCATCTCTTTCCTCTGCTAAGACTATGGCTTGCTTAGGAGAAGAAAGAAGTATGCACAATGTGTGTGTGTGTGTGTGTGTGTGTGTGTGTGTGTGTGTGTATATATATATATATATATATATATATATATATATATATATATATATATATAAAACATAATAACTCATGACCCTCTTTACCATCCGAAAAATTATTTTTATGTTTATGATCATTCCGGACTGAAACAATTATGCACAGCAAAATCAAGCTAATTATATAAAGAGAGGGAAAAAAGTACTGCGGTTCTCAAGCAATGCATCAGCAAGCATTTGTTTTAATTAAGGCAACCTGGAATTAAGTCCTATGACTCAGGAGACAGAAGGTATTGGCAAAAGCTTTATTTCAGAAAAGGAGTGCAAAATGTTTTATATTCATATAAGAAAGCAAACGAAAAATGCAAATGGAGAAAATTAAAAGCCTGAAAATCAGTGGCAAAAACTGGGAAAAATATGATGGAAATCATGTCAAATCATATAAGGTCACTAGTCATGAAGGAATGAATGAAAGATTCACCAAATATTTCCAGAGTCCAACAACTACGTAAAACACAGTGCCATTAACATGATGAAAACTGTAGGTGATCAGTGTACAAGGGCCTGGCATAATTTATCACAATTCTCAGAAACATGACCTGACGTTAATGTCATTTATTATTTTTTTTGTTAAATAACTGGAGGAATGTAATGTGCTGAAGACTGAAAGATAACAAACTTGATAAAAATGAAAAGCAAGAGATATAATTAGACTCTTAACAATAAAACTTTCTTTATGTGTAACATCTTAGAACCCCTGCTAAATGAATAACAGATTAGAATAACATTAGTTAAACTGTCAGAGTTATCTTCAACAAGCCACTACACATGCCTAGAAATTAGTTTTGCACCTTCTCAGGGTGATTATTCATTTGTTTCCAACTCTGACTTTAGCAGGGTTGATAAATGTGGTATCACATAAAAATGCAGTGAAATAGTTAATAAAACACAAAGTGTGTTTTGTGGTAGTATTATGGATAAGACATTATGAGGCAATATGGAAAGGAGTGTTCTAGCAAGAAGAGTTGAGCCAGGTAAATGGCAAGGGATGAGTAGGATCCCACATAAGGCAGTACATGTGACATTTCTAGTCAATATATTTGAAAGTATTATATTAGATAAGAAGGAAATGACCACCTTTTTTGCTCATATCACAAAGTTTAGAAAAAGGTTTCATATATTAAAACTGATAGAAAGTATGATGATTATTTTCATAAGTCTGGGGCAATGGTCTAAAACAGTGCAGCTTAAAAAGAGTGTAGTCAGGTGTAGGGTAGCCATAGGAAAACAGAAGATAGTTGAATATAGACACATTATGGCCCAAATTCAATCATTCTGTGTGGAACTGCAGCAAGGAAAGGCCACTTAATGCTGTGATGTAAAGAATAACTGCAGTTTGGACCCAAACTAATCTGTCCAGAGACACCTGTGCGGGCGGTAGGAGAGATGTGGCTGGGCAGAGGAGGTTTAAAGGGTAAAGTGGGTGAGGGAGTTGTTCCAGTGTTGATGGCAAGGAAGGGTTAAGGTTAAGGGGAAGGGCTCATTAGAGAGGAAGTGAGGTAATGTTAAGGAGGAGTTTGCTTAGTTTTGAATAGTGGCTGTGGGGTGGAGGTATCACATTTAAGAATATGCATTACAAAAAAAAAGCGGATAAGCAGTCAACCTTTGAGGTTGTGCTGGCATGCTAATGGAATTCTTCTTTGGGACCGTAAGCACATTAACAAGAAGAGGTAGTAGTCTGGTGCAATAAGCAGGGAAAGCAGTTGAAAGTGATTGTGTTTACAGAAAGCTAGTCATCCAAAAACTACCAAATGTGTTGCTTGTATTCATCCAGGAAACATAAAGTGATTTTAGGGAAATCATGTTAGTAGAAATAAATGTGCAGTAATAAAACTCATTGTACATTGTACTTATGATTGACAGTAACACTAGAAAGTTAATAGGTGCTAAACCAGGTTTTGTTTTTAAAAATTGTGATAATCTGAAAATGATTTTGTGGGGCGGTGGTCATTGGTGGCCCTTTTGTTTATATTAGATAAATTGATTTATGCTGTCCGCAGTGTTTAAATTATTTTTTTTCTAGGTAGGAAGGGGATCATATTGGGCCATTCCTATGTTTATTGGGCTGCGAAGAGAGCCAAGATTAGGCCAGATGGAAATGATCTAGGTTGTGGCAATGTGTTTGGAGAGTGTTTTGACACAGTGTTAGAAGACTCAGGTGACACCACCTTGAGGACAAGTTGGAAGAGATATGCTTTCAGATTGGGATCACACATATTTTGGTTGTTTACTTAGCATGTAAAGACTTAGGGGGTTATTCCAAAGCATCAGTTTGTGTTTAAGGTGATGAGAGACTCAGCATGTTTAGGAATTGGTTTCCTTCCATGATTATTTTGTGGTCGGAAATTGTGCCATGTTTGGTTTGGAGGAATGAGGGCAATTTTGTGGTTATTGAGCATGCCAGGAATTTCATTAATCTTAGGCTTTCAAGCAGTTGTGGCATTTGGATATTCATAGTATTAATCATAGGGATTCTGATGATAGGGATCCAGTGTGGTTTAGGAATGATGGAGTAATTTTGAGTGACTTGGGCTTGGACCTGTTCAATGTGCACCTGTCATTGCATTTGGAAATTTCGTGAAAGCATTGTATTAATTTCAAGGGGGAGCAGCCTGCACTCAGGCTGGTGGGCAGAGAAGAGGGGTTTTGATGCCCTCTTCTGTTCCCCCTCTAGTGTTTATGTTTTGGATCCTACAAGGTTGTTGTTTGGTTGGTTATCGAAGTGAGTGGTGGCATGCTGCTTCTAGTGGGAAGCTGTGAGTATGTGAGTGGTTGAGTTAACACTGTTTACATCATGGTGGGATGGAGGTGAGCAGGTGACCCTGCATACTGTATTTTATGTTTGAAGTTTATGTATAATCTTCAATTAGAGTAATTTATGTTTGTCATTAACAGATTGTGATTAATAAAGGGTCATCTTATGCCAAAATGGTGTAGAGTTGTTTCTTGGGGGATCTGAGCAATAGAGAAAATATAGAGACAGTTGTCAAACCTTCATTCAATGCATTGTGCAAAATTCTGCAGCCCTTATATTTTTGAAGAGATAAGTCATAATGAAGGGAATATAGAAGAGTACAACTAAATTATTGCACTATTTGTGCCAACATGAACAAGAAAGGAGGTGCAGAATGGATAGGACTGAGAAGCAAAATACCTGAGACAGGCATGATGGCCACTTTTAATGCAAATGAAGTAATGGACTCAAACACTAGCAGAAGCATTCAAATTAGACAGAAAGATGAAAGGTGGAGGACGCACACTGCTGAATGTTAATAGCTCAGATACAGACATAGGAATGATTTATTTTACAGAAGGAGTGGTAGTTGTCTGCAATAACAGCCTTGAGGTTAGTAGGTTCAAAACATGTCAACACTCAGGTACACATGGGGCATACAAAAGATAATTTTTATGGGGACTTGGCAAAAAAAAATAATATATTAGCTAAGTAGTATTGGCAGCATGTTCATTAGATAGGAAAATAAGGAGGCCATTTATGAGAAACAGTGATATAACTCTGTTTCTGTTCTAAGATAAGTGATTATAAAAATATAAAAATGGAAGGAAGAAAAGCAGATTATGAAGAAAGGCACTATAGCTACTACTGCTAGAAAATCTAACTGAAACATATTCAAAGATGGCTGCTGTTCTGTGAACACTGCTGAACTGCAGCTCTCCATTTAACCTGAGGAAATCAAAACCCTGAGTGGATACTACAAAGTTTTCAACATCACAACTTCGATAAACTTACTCCAACTACACTTATTTATCCTGGATTGAGAAGAAAAAACGGAAAAAAGGAATATATTTCATTGGATTACAACAGATTAGCTAGCTCTGCAGAGAGGAATACACAAAGCAACCGTGTGCTTTTTATATTGCAACTTTTTATGTTCCAATAAGATGTCAAAAGAAGACAAAAGCATGGATATAACTACGACTAAAACAAAATTATTGGAATTGCAATCACCAGAAAAAGATGTGACTACTAAACGACAAAAAATTACTAAAGCAGAGGAACAAAAGAAACTAGGGACTAAAACTAAAGCTGATCAAGCTTTAAATATGGAGGATATCAAAACTGTACTGCTGCCTATACAAGAAGCTTTAAAAGAACTGACTTGTCAAATACAATAATTTGGAATTTCATGTACTCAGTTGCTGGAAAGAATGGATAAGACGGAGGCTCGAATTTCTGATACTGAGGACAAATTGGTTTTACTGGAAAAAAAACTAATCTGCATGATGTGGATATACAGGCTATACAAAGTAAGCTTACAGACCTAGAAGTAAGATCCAGGAGAAACAATATCATTGTCAGAGGGATTCCTGAATCCATTCAGTACAATGAACTGATTCCATCCATACTACAAATATTTGCAGTGCTTTTAAATGATTCTGATACTGTGAAACAAATCATCGTGGAAAGAGCACACAGAGCTTTGAGAGAGGTACAAGCATCTAATTTTCCTAGACCTGTGTATGTTAAACTGCTTAATTATCAAGATGTAAATAGAATACTTACTACTGCAAAACAAGGTGGAGGCTATATTATGTGGAAAAATAATAAAATATCTCTGACACAGGATTTACCTATACAGATCAGACAGGCTAGACAGTCTCTGTCTCCTTATTGCAAATTTCTTATTGACAAATGAAGTTTCAAATGAAATATCCTAATATGCTTATATTCACAGTGGATGGGGCTAAACATTCTGTTTCCACCAAAAATGAGGCAAGAAATCTGTTTCTTAAAATTTTCAAGGCTTTACCTGCATCAGAGACTTGAATTGAACTTTTGCTGGGACTGGCATGCTGCTATGTTTACTGTGCTTCGAGGACTGGGTAATCTTTTGTTTGCATTTGTGATGCTTAGGCCTATTCCTGAGCAATAAAACTGTTTGCTTTTCCTTATCTTGATCTCCTGCACTTGTTTCCTGACATTTTATGGCTTCTACGAACTGTTTTCAATGAGGAGGAAGACAGGAAATGCTTAAAATGCTGTTGAGGGGGTAGATTTAGTTGTGGCACTTCCGGGAGTTCATCTGCAAAAGTGGTCCCCTGTCGCGAGCATTTTACAAGACTTCCTGGTTTGGAAAACCGAAGAGAACTGTTTTAAACACTCTCTTGCTTATTTAACATTAAATAACATTGTTCTATAGTAAGTTAAGCACATAGGAACTTGTTAGGAACTTCATTTATTAACTTTCAGTCAACATTTTGTAGTTATATTATTTAGAGAGGGTGCAGGGATTTAGCAATGTTTATTTAACCTGTCAGCATAGTTTTTAATGTTTTGTGTTATTTTCATTATTTTATTTAGCTAGAAGCTTGCTTTATTATGAAACTAGTATAAGGTGAATGTATAACAAAGGATATTAATAAATTTGCTGTCTATTTGCTTTAATATAGGGTTATATATTAGTATGTATTTTTTTTCTCTTTCTCTTCTCTCTTTTAATGCATGTGGTTTATGTATAGATGGCTAATCCAACTGAAAGTGTATTATTATAGTGAAAGTGCATTATCATAATCTACTGAAAGTGCATTTTTTTTTTTACTTTATTCTTTTTACATGTACTACTGTTACATTTTTAATTTGATTTGTTTAAATAGTAATTAACCAAAGAGATGTAGTTTATGGCAGTGTTTGTTAGGGAATGTTTAGTTTAGGCTTTGTCGTAGTGAAGTTAGGTTTTATAGGTCTTAATTGTGATACATGTATGAAATTTTACATTGTGGTGTTTTTATATCTGTTGTTTCTTTTAAACCCTTTGTCATTTTATATTATACAGGACCAATTCATCTCCTGGTCCGGGTTTAGAGTGGGTATGCACTGGTTGAGGACGGGATATAAGGATTGCTTCCAGATTATGTATGGTTTTGAATTTACTGTTTTTTGTTTTTTTCCATGCTCTATCTCCAAAACTTTCATCTTACAGTGAATCTTTGAAATGTGGGAAGTAGATTCATGGAACGTTAAAGGGCTCCAGAACTTGAAGAAGAGGAAACTGGTGTTACATGTATTGTTGCAGGCTAAGGCGTGGTTTATCCTACTCCAAGAAATGCATTTAATGAATGATCAATGGGGTGATGTTAAAAAAAAGAAATGGATTAGAGAAGTAGCAGTATCTGAAGGCAAGTCAAATAGTGCTGGGGTAGCCATAATTATTAAAAATCAATACAAAGAAAAGATATTAGATTCTAATACAGATAAAAATGGACAGTGGTGCTATGTTATTCTTTCGTCTACCTTATTTGATAAACCTATTTTACTTTTAAATATATATGCTCTCTGTAATGACCAACAACTATTTATAGCATCACTATATTCAATTTTAACACAATTTGATAGATATTATGTAATTGTTGGAGGTGATTGGAATACCTACCAGAATCTGAAGTTGGATAGATCTTGTCCACAAAGAGCATTTAACAAGCATGCTCTATTAGCACTGAATGATCTTAAAGAAGACTTTCAATTATATGATCCATTTCACTATCTGAATAACGATAATAGTACAAGCAATTTTACCTTTTATTCCCCATGTCATAAAATGTGGTCCAGAATTGATTTCTTCCTGATTTCAAGAGTATTGATCAATCTAGAACCTACAGTTATGGTACATGCCCGTTATATATCAGACCATTCTAAAATTTTGTTGAGTTTTACTAAGGGGGTAAAAGATACTTTGAGACAATGAGGTTATAATTGGTCACTTAATCCAAATCTATTGAATAAGGAGGATATAATACTGGAAATTACAAAGTACCTAAAAGACTTATGGATTGGTTTAGGGAAACAACAATTTGCCCCAGATATTGAACAGGCAACAGTTAAAGCTCAAATAAGAGGGACACTTTTGCAAAAAGCATCTTATTATAAAAATATATTAAACAAAGATATTCAAACTTTAGAAATAAAAATTAAATTACTTGATCAAGAATTGATTAGGGATTTTATTGAGCAAACAGAGAATGAACTGATTAAATGTCAAAAGGATATCTTTTTACTTCAGAATAGTAGATTAACATTTCAAGAGTACAAGATGTTAGTGAGGTATGCCAGTCATGTTCAAACACCATCGAGAGCGTTAGCTAGGATCATTAATCAAACAAAACCAATCATGCAGATTTCAGAAATACAATTTAATAATAAAATATATTCTAAAACTGAGGAGGTTCTTAATATCTTTGAGAAAATATACACTAATATTTATGCTGGACAAAAGGATACGACCCCTAACAGGAATTATGAACAATTTCTACAGTCAATTAAGTTTCCAACAATAGGAGAGGACATTCAAAATGACTTGGTTTAACCGATATCTGAAGAAGAAATAGTATATGTAATTCAGCATATGAAATCACATAAATCACCAGGTCCTGATGGCTTGACAGTGGAATTTTATAAAAAATTTGCAGATATTTTCGGGAAGATACTTTCCGTTGTGTTTAACTACATAATTAGGAATAAAATTAATGATCCACACCTTAACGCCTCAAAAACTATTTTTATACATAAAGCCAATTCAGATCCTCAAAATCCGGATAATTATAGACCGATATCATTAATATATGTAGACATGAAAATTCTAACCTCTATTATAGCATCTAGACTGAAGAGAATCATGACTCATATCATTTCTAAAGAACAGACTGGTTTTATGGCAGGTAGACAAACCAGTGATAATACACTCACACTACATACTATGTTAGAGCATGCTAAGCAAAATAATTTAAATATTTATGCCCTTATAATTGATGCCCAGAAAGCCTTTGATAGGGTTGATACAAATTTCTTGTTTGATCTTTTACCATATTTTAATATGTCACATGAATTTGTCCAAATGTTACAAATATTATATAGTAATCCCTATACTACATTATATATTAATAAAAACTTCTCTAAAAGAATACAGATTAAGACTGGAACACGCCAGGGTTGCCCTTTGTCCCCTTTATTATTTAATATCTATCTTGAACCATTGTTTTTATATATTAAACAAAATGTGTATCATAATGTCCCAATAATTTATGGAACTAAAATATTAATGGCAGCTTTTGCTGACGATCTTAGCATTTATTGTGCATCTCCATTATCAGATACTGAAAAATTATTGAAGGCTGTTAATGAGTTCTCAAAAGTGTCTAATTATAAAATTAACTTGAAAAAAAACAATATCTTCCCTTTAAAGACACCTAAACCCTTTTCGTTATTGCCCTTAGTGGGACAGGTATCATTTAAAGAAAATATTAAATATCTAGGTATTGAGTTCTCTACTGATAATAAAGACTTTTATAATAATAATATTAAAGCAATCTGGGAACAAATAATTTCTGATTTTGGGAGATGGAAAAATTTACGACTGCCAATATTAGCAAAAGTTTCAATTATCAAAATGAACATATTACTACGATTACTGTATATTTTTAGGTCAGCCAATTTATTACTTTCGAAGTTGTTTTTTAAACAGATTCATAAAGAATTGGCTAAATTCATTTGGGAACCATAGAAAACCAGGATATCTTATGATAAATTAATGAACCCAAAAAATAGAGGAGGACTGGAATTACCTAATTTTGAAATGTATTATTTAATTGTAAATTCTAATAGAATTTTAAGAATTGCCAATTATGATATAAATAATACTAAGTGGACACCGCCTTGGGTAGTTCTGAATTATAAATATATTCTAAAGTTAAATATCAATCCTAAAGCAATACTTTTTTTTAGGTAAGGATACATTGAAATTCTATGGGATTATTGAACACATCAAAACGAACATACTCTCTTTACATAATTTATTTCATTCATTAGATTTGGTTCAACATATGATGGTTTTTCAACCCTTTCATAAGAATCCTAATTTAAAATTGAATAATCAACTAATTGATCTCAACAAGTTTCCACTGATAGTTAATCTAACTTTGATTGATATATATAAACATCTTGACAGTTTGGCCAACCAAGTAAGACAAGAACTTAACTTACCTAAAAATTATCTGGTTATTCTGAGACAAATTAGAGAACTCACTATAAGCTATTTTAAAAGTTTTAAACTGGAAGAAGAGGCTATTAATAGATGCTCTTTGTTGTGGCAAGCTCTCCAACAGGATCTTAAATATATCATGACAGCAAATCAATTAAAGAATTTCAATTTCATGATAAAATTTTGTTATCAAACTACTGGGAAGAGAAAATCTTACTGAAAGATAGAAGTAATATGTTAAAAGCAATTGACTTGACCATCAAATCTACTTCTCTTCAAAAATTAATATATACCCAGTTGATGATTTGGAACAATGCATATTATACACGTCTTACCCTGCATAAATTTAATCCCAAAAATTCACCAACTTGCCCATACTGTAAGAATCAACCAGCTGATATTCTTCATATGTTCTGGAGTTGTAAATGTATTTTCAAACTTTGGAATTCCCTTAAGATCCAACTTCAGAAGGTGGGTTACCAGAGTACAACGTTATCATGGAGATTTATTATTCTGCATATTCCCCCGAGAGAGATCCCTAAATCACAAATTATTATATATATTAATATTTTTCTATTAATGAAGCTTTATATAGCTTCAAATTGGTTAGACCCATCTAAAACTTCATGGCAGAACTTTAGAGTTCTAGCAACAAAACATATATTGGCTCATAAATTACTATTAAACCCACAAAATAAAAATGTTAATAATCCAAAAATTTGGGAACAGATTTTTAATATTATACTAGCATAGTATTTTCAACTTGGAAATATTAATAATTATTTATGTGTGTGGAGAGAATTTAGTAATCAACTGTCTATTACTTGCATTTATTCTTATGCTTTTTTATATTTAACTGTATTACATGGAAGCATTCTTGTAAACATTGTATATAGAGTGTGGTTATTAGTGATATTAGTAAATGCTTGATTTGTGAATATATGTTATTTTTGTTCTTATTTGTGTTTGAAAATAATATAACAATAAAGATTTATTATGGAAAAAAAAGAAAATCTAACTGAAAATCAATATTTCTCAATTGCTCCAAGTCTAGAAAAGACATTTAATAAGGCAGCACGCTATTTCCTTTCACTGAATAAACACTATTCTTAAAAATATCACACATGTAAGGTATTAAACACCTAGCACTAGTTGTAAACCAAATTTTGAGTAGCCAGTTTATAACAAATTTAAATCACTGGAGGAAAGATAGGCACAAATGAACCAAAAACTGTTTCTGACTAGTAGTTACAAGATCATACACATATTTTGTTTATGCAGTAAAACAAGGGATGTTATTGACATTGCTAGAGACCATGAAATGAAAGAATGCTTTGATACATTTCCAGCACACACAGTGTGACAGTGAAATAGCAGCCAATACATTAGTATTTTATTTGTAGTACGTACTTAAATTTTTTTTTTGTTCATAGGTAGGTACTCGGCTATGGTCCCAAGGGCCTAAGTAAGCCTAGCCAACAAGGTTCCCTGAATTACGCCACCCAAGAAAGTTAACTTCCTGTGTCCCTGCTGAGTAGAGCCACAGAAGTGATCCTCAGAGTGTATTTCCTATTTCCCATCCACTCATCAAGATTTTACTTGAAGAGTGCTAATGAGGAACTTTGCTTGACATAGATGGGTAGCTTGTTCCAGAGTATAGGAAGTCTATAAATATAAAAGTGCAAGCTGCTGCCCAAAGGTCCACACCCTGAAAGCAAAATGTAATTAAGCAGAAACAACAAGATAGGACCACCAGGGCTCTAAAATCCAGTTTATTCACAAAATAAAAGTAAGACAACAGTATGTTGTATAGGAAGTCTCTGGGACAGGAATCTATACTTCTGGCATGTCCTGTTTATTGTGGTGACAAGGTTTAGGTCCCTAGATGTAGCTCAGAGGGATTGGGATTTCTTTAGGTGTAGCATGTCCAACAGCTCTGTGTTTAACATAGATTATTTGTTGGCAGAGATCTCCTCAGAGTAGGCAATATGCTACAGAGTAAAGCTGGAGTTTTTTGAGACGGTCAGTGTAGGGCATCTATTTGAGGCCAGTAATCCTCTTTGTGAGGTACTTCTGTGGCCTTTCTAGCTGCTGCAGATGTCTTGTGAGGCACTTTCCAAAAGGGGCATTGTACTCTATAATGGGTCTAATGATTGGTGAGTATAGGGGAACAATGACCTCTTTTTTCCTAGAAAAGAACCCTTTTGTGTTGAGTTGTGACACATAGAAGGATTTCCTGACTACTGTGGTGATGTGATTATCAAAGGAGAGACTACTGCTCATCTGGGTCCCAAGGTCTCTTATCACACATTTGGCATTAAGTAGACTGCCATTTATGTGGTAGTTCATGGGTACAGAGTTTTTACCAAAGGGGATTACAATGCACTTTTTGGCACTGAGCTTGAGGCCATGCCTCTAACACCAGGCATCTGTCTCAATGAGGCCCTTCTGTAGGATGTCCACATCATTTGGGGACTCGACTATGGCTCCTAGTTTGCAGTCATCTGCGGACTTCATTGGCCAAAGGCCTTCTGTGTTAGCCTGTACTTCAGAGAAGTAAATACCAAACAAGAGAGATCCCAGGACTGAACCCTGTGGTACTCCACTTGTCACTGGTTTGATGTCAGATTTGGATTCTGCAACTTTTACAGTGTGGGTTCTATCAGTGAGCTAGTTGGCAACCCATCTTGTGATGTAGGGATTTATAGCTAGTTTAGTGAGTTTAGCTATAATTCCAGAATGGGGGATGGTGTTGAAAGCCTTGGCGAAGTCAAAACAGGCTGTGTGAACCACCTTACCCTCATCTACGGCTTTGGTGACTGCCTCAAAGAAGTCGATCAGGTTCACAAGGCATGATCTGCCTTTCACAAACTCAAACTGGGTGGGGTCCAGAGTTTAGAGGCTACCAATGTCTTTGTTTATTTTCCATGATGATACATTCCATGGCTTTGCAGATCAGGCTCATTAGGCTAATAATGCAATAGTTCTCAGGATCAGTGATGGCTCCCCCTTTGTGGAGTGGGATAACTGTTGCTGTGCACCATTCAGTGGGCAGAAAGCCTGACATGAGACTATGACTGAACATGTTGCTTAGGTGGGGAGCCAGTTCAATCTGAAGTTCATGTAAAACACAACCTGTGATGTTGTCTGGTCCCATGGATGCTGTGTTTTTGGTTTTAGAGAGTACAGCTTTTACCTGTATAGATGTGATTACAGGGACTCTGCATTCTTCCTGTATAGATATGGGCCCCTTAGGGGGTGGGGGGGGCTAAAGTTAGCACTGAACCTATCTGCGAGGATGTTGGCAATAACAGTTGGTTCTGTAATTTTCATGCCGTTGTGCTGTAAGTCAGAGCAGATTTGGGTGTTGCCATTGAGATTCTTGACATAGCTATAGAATGCTTTGTGGTTGTCCTTAGAAATCAGAGGCAAATTTTGTTTTCATAGCTAGCTTTGGAGGATCTTATAAGGGATCTCAGCCTTTTACTGAGGCTGACCAGGGAGCTCCTCCACTCATAAGATTTTATTCTCTTTTGCAACAATTTCTTCCTTCTGTTGTAGAGTTTGTTTATGGAAGGGGACCACCAGATTGTCTTCCTTTTTTGGAGGATAGCATTTTGGTTCTGTTTGGGATAGCACAATCCATTCACTTGTGCAAGTTCTTTTAGAGTGCATTTGTGTAGGATTCAGCAGTAGTAACTGTATTGCCCATCTGCATGGGTGTCATGAAATTTGCTACTTCTGTCTTAAGAATCATGAAGTTGGCTTTGGAGAAATTTTTTACCATGTTTTCCTTAATGGTGTTTGGGGGTGGGATGCGGATATGTAGGGTGATTAACTTATGGTCGGATCTGACCAATGAGGAGTTGATTTCAGGTGTGGAACACCAGTCACTCATGTTGGTAATGCTTGAGCAGATTATTATTGAGAGCCTCTGCGAATGGTTTGTGTTTCTTATATGTGGATTTTGGTGGTGTAAGTTTACTGGGACTATGTGATGAGTGTGGTGTGGTGCAAGTGTTTACCTTTTCCTCTTGACTGTCAAGTTCAATTTTGGTTGGAGAGAGCTTTAGCTCCAGTTTGGCTAGATAAGTGCATCTCTCACAGGTTGTGGTGTTGGGTGCTAGGCGGAGAGGGTTGTCTGTGTACATGAGACAATTGCTACATTGCCTCAAGATGCCCAGATTCATCAGATAGACAGGAGAAAACACTGGGAGCTGACCCTTGGACATGCCAGAATAAAAAACTACTTTCTTCTAGACAAGTAAGGAAAGTGAGTATAAGAGCTGCTTTTCTCTAAGCAAGTGAGGAAAGTAAGTCCAAAAACTGTTTTCCTCTCGGTAAAGAGGAAGGCTGAGTGCTGTAGTGATTTGTAGCTTATTTTGTACTAACAACAAGTTCAAACAATTGCTCAGCATGAATAAGCAAATTCAAGTGTTAAAACTAAGAATCTGTATGTGGATCTTGCGGTAGATAGGCTACCATGTGCTTACCACTCCCACTGATAAGCTAGAATAGCTCCCACCAACACAGAGAGGCTTGGGGGGGCTCAGAAGCTTACAAACAGTCCTGGATATAGCAAATCTGTATCTGGACTAGACTAGTTACAGGAAAGGTGGGAAACAAGTGCAAACACAGGCTTTTAAACCAGAAAGTTGAAAGAGATGGAAAAACTGCCTAAACGGCCAATAAACTAAAATTTCTGGGCCAGAAACCACTCTTGTGGTAGATAGGCTACCTAGTGCTTACCACTCCCACTGATAAGCTAGAAGACTTCCATCCAACACAGAAAGGCTTGGGGGGCTCAGAAGCTTAGAAGTACTCCTGGATACAGCAAATCTGTATCTGGACTAGACTAGTTACAGGAAATGTGGGAAACATGCGCAAACACAGGCTTTTAAACCAGAAGGTTGAAAGATATGGAAAAACTGCCCAAACGGCCAATAAACTATAATTTCTGGGCCAGAAACCACTCTTGTGGTAGATGGGCTACTTAGGTTCATAGGTTCATAGGTTCATACTAGGCTATCTGCCCTAGGGCATTTATAAGCCTAGCCAAAGTGTGTTTGGCTTTCGCCACCCATTTTAAATTAATTTTGCTATGCCTTTTTTTGAGGTTAGTATACTGTGCCTCTGTCTAACAGTGACACAGAAGTGATAGCCGGGGTAAACCTACGATCTCCCATCCACTCATCAAGATTCCTCTTGAAGAGAGTCAATGTGGGACTCTGCCTAACCTGGACTGGGATTTTATTCCAGAGTGAAGGGAGCCTCTGGGTTATGAATCTGTCCCACCAGCATGTCCTATTTATTTCAGTGCTGAGGTTCAAGTCTCTCGAGCGTGTAGCTCGATGTGATTTGGATTTTCTGAGGTGCAGCATGTCCATTAATTCCGGGTTGGACATGGCTTTATACGTCAGGCACAGATCGCCTCTGAGCAGGCGGTATGCCACTGAGTAGAGCTGGAGTTTCTTTAACCGGGCAGCATATGGCATCTGTTTGAGCCCTTTGATCCTCTTGGTGAGGTACTTTTAGGGTCTTTCCAGTTGCTGCAGGTGTCTGGTAAGGTACATCCCAAAAGGGGCATTGTACTCAATTATGGGCCTGATGAGGGATGAGTAAAGAGGCACGATGACCTCCCCTGATCTAGATGTGAATCCCTTCATGATTAGGTGGGCTATATAAAATGTTTTTCTAACCACTTTGGCCATGTGGTTGTCAAATGAGAGATTGCTATCAACTTGGGTCCCCAGGTCCCTAATGACTTCTTTTGTACTTAATGGATTACCACCTATGTGGTAATTTGTGGGCACTTTGTTTTTGCCAAAGGGAATGACTATACACTTTTTGGCATTTAGCTTGAGGCCATGGCTCTGGCACCAGTTGTCTGTTTCTATGAGGCCCTTTTGAAGGATGCTTGTGTTGGCTAGAGAGTTGATTATGGCACCCAGTTTGCAGTCATCTGCAAACTTGGTCAGCCACAGTCCTTCCGTGTTGGCCTGTACCGCCGAGAAATATATACCGAACAAGAGAGGTCCCAGGACTGAGCCTTGTGGGATGCCACTTGTAATTGGTTTGGAGTCTGACATGGCTCCAGCAATTCTAACCATGTGGGTTCTGTCCATGAGACAGTTTGCAACCCATCTAGTGACATAGGGGTGTATATTTAAGCTGGTGAGCTTATCTATAATGCCTGAGTGGGGTATTGTATCAAAGGCTTTTGCGAGGTCTAGGTAGGCTGTGTGGACCACCTTCCCCTCGTCAATGGCCTTGGTGACTGTTTCAAAGAAATTGACCAGGTTTAAGAGGCAGGATCTGCCCTTAACAAAGCCAAACTGGGTAGGATCCAGTGTCTGTAGGTCCCCAATATCTTTATTTATGAGGTCCATGATGATCCTTTCCATAGCTTTGCGGACCAAGCTAGTCAGGCTTATGGGGCAATAGTTTCCAGGATCCGTTGAGGCACCACCTTTGTGGAGAGGGACCACTGTTGCTGTACGCCACTCTTTGGGTACATATCCTGCAGTAAGGCTAAGACTGAACAGTAGTTTTATGTTTGGGTTTAGCTCTTCTTGGAGTTCATGTAGGACACAGCCCGGGACACCATCTGGTCCCATTGATGCTGTGTTTTTTGCTTTGGAGAGGGCAGCTCTTACCTGAGCATCTGAGATGTCAGGGGGGCAGCACTCTGTTGGGATATATATTTGCCCTTTTGGTGGTGGGGGGAGGAGAAGTTTGCACTGAACCTGTCAGCTAGGATGTTGGCAATGTCTGTGGGTTTGGTGTATTTTTTTGTCATTTTGGACTAATTCTGAGCATATCTGGGAATTCCCACCCAGGTTCCTAACATAACTAAAGAAAGCCTTGTGATTATCCTTAGTGTCCTGTGCAATTTTTCTCTCGAAGCTGGCCTTAGACGATTTTATGAGTGCCCGTAGTTTTTTGCTAATACTGATCAGAGATGTCTTCCCTTTTTGGGATTTTGCTCTATCATGTAGTAGCTTCCTCCTTCTATTGTATAGTTTGTTTATGGCTGGGGTCCATCAGACAGGACGTCTGCCTTTGGAGGATTGGGTCTTGGTTTTATTTGGGATTGCATGATCCATGCATTCCTGAAGGTGTTCATAGAATGCGTTTATAAAGGATTCTGCAGTCTGGGCTGTATTTTCCACAGGCCCGGGGGCTTTGAAGGATTCCGCCTCAGTTTTGAGGCGTGTGAAATTTGCTTTAGAGAAGTTTTTCACTGAGTTTTTTTTGGACAGGGGGTGGGGTCGGGATGTGAATATCCAGTGAGATTAGTTTATGGTCTGATCTTACCAGTGAGGGATACACTTCTGGTCTGGAGCATAGTGTCCCCATGTTGGTGGTGATCAGGTCCAGTATGTTTTCCCCTCTTGTGGGAGTGGTAACAAGTTGTTCCATAGCATTTGAGTTTATAAATTCTAGGAACCTTTGGGCTAGGGTGTTGGAGCTAGAGTAATGCTCCCAGTCTATGTTTGGGTAGTTGAAGTCACCCAATATAATGGTGTTTGGAGAGACCTTCATATTTTCCAGTATTCTCAGGAAGGCCGAGTGGGGTTCCTGTGTTTGGGTGGGTGGTCTGTAGCAGGATATAAACTGGAAGGCAGTTTTACCCACTGTTAGTTGCACATGGATAGTCTCTGATGCTTCGTGCTGTGCCACCAACCTGGAGGTGTGGGTATCTTTGACGAATATTGATACTCCCCCTCCTTTTGTGGTTCGGTCCAAGTTTTAGAGCCGAAAAGCATGGTGTGAGGTATAACCTGGTAGTGCTGGGGTGCTCTCGGGAGCCTTGAACCAGGTTTCTGTTACTGCACAGATATCAATGTTCTCCATGCTAAGGAGAGTTTTGAGTGCGTGCATCTTGAGGTTTAGACTTCTGGCATTGAGTAGCATTACTCTTAGTTTCTTATCCCTTGTAATACCTGTGGAGGTGGGTTTGTCTTTTGAGCCTTGCCTAAAAAAGGCACTATGGGGATAGCAAGAGCCTTTGCCAATATCCGAAAGCCCAGGGGTGACAGGTGCAAGCCGTCCCTAGCGAAGCATCATGGCTTGTCGAGCATGTCATCCCAGGCTGACAGACATTGGATCCCCTTTGAATGACACCAATACTTAAGCCAATTGTTGAGATTGATCATCTTGTCTTCATATTATGGCATCATTCTTGGTGAGGGTAAGATGCTACTCAAGGTCAGGGTCATACCAGCCTGGGCTACATGCTCAGAGAGCTCCTCTATGTCTCTTTTCATGTAGTCCAGGGAGGTACGTCTCAGGTCATTCACACC
>NC_056748.1:978475936-978488436 GCF_019279795.1 Protopterus annectens | reverse complement strand
AAAGGGAATGTAAAATGAAAAACATTTTTCTAAAAAGAGCTTGCCTATAAAAACTACATGTATAAAACAGTTTTGTTACTACTTTGTACAAAAAATTTTTATAAAATAATAACAGAATTGTTGAAATAAATATGACAGGAAAACTAAATGAATAACCAAACACCCAAAGGGATAGATGTTATTCATAATACATATGCTCTGTATTTTAACTCAGGTTTGATACTAATATGGTCATTGAGACCAGGAGGGACTGTGGCATTTAATTCCATTTGCCACCTCACCTCAGCTCTTAAAAGCTGGTTATTCCAATCACCACCCCTTATATCTTTCCCTACTACTTCTAAAATACCAAACAAAAAGCCATGGTCAGGAAATAATTCCAAATGTTTAGATAATGCATTATTCTCGTCATGTTTGGAAATGCTATACAAATGTTCGTAAATTCTTTTACAAAGTTGCCTTTCTGTTTTTCTTATATAGTAATTATAGCATTTATGACACCAAGCTAAATAAACCACCCCAGGCGTGTTACAGGTCCCCCCACAAAATTGAACCCTGATCTTGTACGGTCCTAACACTACCACAGGGTGTGGAATGATGTATTTACAATAACCACAATTACCACAATGACTAGTTCCTTTACCATCTTTTTTCCATACACTACAATTGCTTTGAAATAAACTTTTTAAATTTCTATTCACTTTATAAGTAAAGGTAGGTTGGTTACCCAAAATAGACAAAACTTCTTGGTTGCTTTTAAAAATGTTCCAGTTATTACTAATTATATTCCTGACATGGGATGATGTTTCACCCATTGTCAAGACCATAGATTTTGAATGGTCTATAACATTAACATTCTCTGAAACCGGACAATTTTCAACATCTCCAAGTAGAGGTTTATATCTCAAACCCCATTCACTTATAACTTGCTTTTTGATGTCTGTAACAAATTTGATGGGGTAACCCCTTGCTATAAACATTTCACTCAGTTTATCAGTCTCCATAATTACCAAATTTTAGAAGTAGTAGAGAAAGATATAAGGGGTGGTGATTGGAATAACCAGCTTTTAAGAGCTGAGGTGAGGTGGCAAATGGAATTAAATGCCACAGTCCCTCCTGGTCTCAATGACCATATTAGTATCAAACCTGAGTTAAAATACAGAGCATATGTATTATGAATAACATCTATCCCTTTGGGTGTTTGGTTATTCATTTAGTTTTCCTGTCATATTTATTTCAACAATTCTGTTATTATTTTATAAAAATTTTTTGTACAAAGTAGTAACAAACTGTTTTATACATGTAGTTTTTATAGGCAAGCTCTTTTTAGAAAAATGTTTTTCATTTTACATTCCCTTTTAAATATTAATTGTTAATTAATCAATTTATATGATTTTGCATTTAAAGGTGTGGATTTATATGTGGAGTGTTCTGATGAAGTCATTTGACGAAAGCGCTTAACCTATGTGTCTTGTTCAAGAAACTGTGTTCGAGGCTGATACGTGGACATTCATTTTGTGTTCGAGGCTGAGGGATATTGGCTGGCTGCTTGTTTTGGTTTTTCTTAATGTTGTACCTTACCAATGGACAGTCACATCTTTCTGTATTACAACTAGTATCCAGTTAGTTGAGCAATATAGTAGAACAGAGACACTAAACAAACAGTTGTTAAAGTAAAAGAGAAACCGCTTTTCCATGTTATATGCAAAGCACCTTAAATTTACTATAAGAATAGCTTCAGTTTAGGTATTCATAAACCATGTGTTCACTGTCCAGTTATCTGATCCCAGTGTTGTCAGCATGATAATACAGATGATTAAGAATCCATTTTAGCTAATATTTTGTGGGGAAAGAAAAGGGTAGTGAGTTATTTTCATGCAGCATGTCTCTGAAAGGGTGATGACTCTACAGAATAAGGAACTTGGAAGTCAAAATTCATATAGGTTTTACTTTTAGGTGAGGCTTTGGTCAGCATATATGTCCAGCAGCAATACCTGTCTGAAGTAAACTTTTAATTATTTTAAACATTCTCGAGAGTGCCATCCTTTGGATGAGATGTTAAACCTAGGCTCCATCTGTCTGAAATGGTAGGTGCTCAGCTGGTTGTAGAAGATCCTACAGCAGCTATCAAAAACAGCAGGAGAAATTCCCTGATGCCCTGGCCAAATTTCTCTTAGTAGTATAAATACCATCTCAGGTGTCCCCTGAAAAGAGGCTACCAGCCAAGTGGGACTCACTTGGTCAACAAAGAATAAATAAAATAAAATTAAAAATGGTCATGAATTCTGATCATCTGATCAAGTGATTCATAAGAGGAGAAGTAAGGCACCGTTGTTGTGTTCCCCTTGCTATTTGAATCTCTCTTGAAATGGTGTGCCCCAGCTTTATTGATGTTCTTGAATAGTTACATATAAAATATATAAAGTAATAAAAACCTCTATAAGAAGAAATTAGACAGACTTAAACTGAGCGCTTTCATTCATTTATTACTTTAAAACTCAAACTTCATCCGAAACTTCATTATATGATAACTTGAGTCAGTGCAAACCACATTTGAAAGTATTACATTACAGTAACAGTCTTCAATTCACAAAATGAGAGAACACTGCCCACAAAGTGGACGTCATCACCTTTCTTGACCATCTTAATAGACATTTAATGTTTAAAGTTCCATTAAGTCCTGGGGGGGTGTCAGCATGCAGTCTCACTTGCCATTGTAATTCCCGGAACTCTAGAAGAGGGTTACTGTCACCAAAGGAACATCAACTTTATCGGGTACAGCAAATGTAAAACTTGAAGAATGGGAGCATATTAGACTGTGCTTGACTAAAGCATTTTTAACATCAGTGGTTCTAATAACTCTAACATGTTCTTTTATTCTGTCAATTAATCTGCTGACATTTTTCCTACATAGAAAGAGTGACAATGAGAGCAGCTCGTGATGTAAACTATGTTAGTGGTGGTTCAGTCAAAAGAATCACTGAAATGGAAGCTGATAACCTGAGACCATCGCCAATTAAAACATGTCGACAGCAAATGCAGTGATCACAAATGCTCATTTCTGTGGTACTAGATGGTTGTTTTTTCTGGCATTTCTTATCATTTTCCACTAAAGACTTCAAGGACATAGTTTTCTTAAAGCAAAAAGATGGGTCTGGACCTAGAGCTTTAAGTAATTCTTGATTCGCACTAATGATGCTCCAGTTTTTGGAAATGCAGTGCCTGATGCTATGCGAATCCAATGAGATAGGTAGCAGAAAACAAGAACAGTCATTACTAGTGGGTTTTGTGTTGCTAGTAACACCATATCTTAGAATCGGTTGGTGCTGAGAATATCTATTTGAATGAACATCACTCAAACAATGGTCAGTCATCTCAATGGGGTAGTTTTTCCTCAATAAAGAGACTTTTGAGAAAAATGCATTCTTTAAAAAACTGATCTTCCTCACTTATAAGTCTACTTAAATGAACAAATTGGCCCTTCATAATGTTTCTCTTCATAAACATGGGATGTTGACTGTTGTAATCCAGATAATTATTTCTGAAGGTATCTTTGCAAGTAAATCATAGAGCTGAAAGTATTATGATTATTATCACAAGAAAGGGTGATGTCTAAAAAATGAACTGTTTTACATATATGTAAGATAGTAAAATCAAGGGAAAAAGAAGTTATGTACTTACCATAATGTTCCATCTGACTTGTTGCTTTTTATTTGTCTTCAACCTATGGGACTCAGATCTGAAATCGGATCTGACTAGGCCTTATACACCAGTAATGGAGTTGAAATCAGAGCTCCTCCCCTACTTATAATGTCCCACTCTCCCTCCTTCCATCAGATTGAGTTTGGTGCAGGACAGCACCACACAACCCACAGCAGAGTACCTTAACCCCTAATCACTTGAATGGGTACACACAGACCAGACTCAAACCCAGGACCAAGAAGAAGATAAGCCTGCACCTGCATCTGTCCAGTCCAGAGCACAAGCCCAAAGGCAGGGGGAAAGAGGGAGGGACAGTTGAAGACAAATGAAAAGCAATAACTTAGATGGAACATTATAGTAAGTGCATAACATCTTTATTGGAAGTTGTTTTCATTTGTTCTTCAACAGAGTCCTTAGCCACAATAACCTTGGGAGCCCCTCATGGAAGGATATTCTGGAGTACAGCAGAGCCAAATGAAGCCCTGCTTCTGGAGAGAATGTCCAATTTGTAATTGGAAATAAAAGTATGCAAAGAGGACAAAGTGGCAGCAGAGCAAATATCATCCAAAGAACCCTGGACCAAAAAGACGCAGAAGTAGAGATGCAACTGGAACACTAATGAGCAAGAGTGACCTTAGAAATAGGCTTTCCCAAATGGAGCTTTGAAAAAGATACAAAAAGTTGATCAGACTGTCATAAATTTCTGGTTCTGTCCCAAAAAAAGTGCAACTGCCTGTGGACATCAAGCAAATGCAATTTGTATCCCCCTTTGTTCTGATAATTTAGAAAGAAAACTGGCAAAATAATCACGTGGTTAATGTTGGCTTCAGACACTACCTTTGGCATGAAAGAGGGGTTAGTATGAAGAGTCGCTCTATGCTTATGGAAGACAACATAAGGAGGCTTAATTGACAATGCCTGCAGTTCAGATACCTGCTTGGCAGAAGTGATAGCCACCAAGAAGGCCATCTTCTAAGATAGAAACTGTAAATTGACAGTGGCAACTCATTTGAAGGGAGGAGAAACCAGGGCCTGCAAAATCAAAATAAGGTTCCAAGGAGGTGTGGGGTCCTTAACTGGTGGCCCTTCAAAAAGGCCTTGCAAAGTTTAGTAGAAGTCAGAGAGGCATAATTCTCACCCACATGGAAATTTGATATGGCTGCCAATTGAACTTTAATCTTAGAAAAACTAGCTCCATTGTGGAAGATATGGGCTAGAAAATCCAAAATGGCAGGATCCACTGTATGCTGTGAAGCCCAGATAGAAAAATGTTTCCATTTGCAGAAGTAAATTTTTCTAGTAGAAGCCTTATGAGCCGCAAATAAAATCTTTTTAACTGGTGAAGAGAGCTCACGAGTTTTCGCCATCAAAGAAACTGGAGCAGCCAAGCGATAAGCTTGAGGCTGACTATGCCCAGGTGTAGAACCCCTGATGGGTGTGAGACGAGATCAGGTACTGGATCCAGAGTCCTGGGTGGATACACCGGATGAGACCAAAGAGTGGGGAGCCAAACTTGTTGAGGCCAAACGGGGGCAATGAGGATGTCTTTTCTCTTCAAATGAACTTTCTGAAAAAACTTGGGGATCAGAAGAAGAGGAGGGTAAACATAAAGTAGACTGGAGGGCCAAGCATGGACCAAAGCATCTCTGAGCGACTCCCCCAGCAGAGGAATCAGGGCAAAAAACTCACTACACTTGGCGTTGTAAGGAGAGGCAAAATGATCACAGCAAGGATGACCCCCATTTCCAAAAGATCATGTCCGCCACTCAAGGATGGAGAGACCACTGGTAAGGCATCAGAATGCTTCTGCTGAGCCTGTCCACTGGAATGTTGGACTTCCCCAGAGTAAGAGTTGCCACCAGAGAATGGTTGGAAGAGATCACCCACTCCCACAGTCTCATGGCTTTGCAGCATAAGAGATAAGATCTGGTCCCACCTGCTTGTTGATATACCAGACAACGGACGTCTGTCTGGATGGCAATTTTCCTACTGGGAAGAAAAGCTTGAAAGGCTTGCAATGCCAGAAGCATGGTTCTCATCTCCAGGACACCTATATGCAGATTGGTCTCCAAGGAAGACCACGTGCTTTGGACCGTCCATCCCATGCAATAACCCCCCCCCCCCAAGCTGGAAGGCATCAATGGTCACCGTGATCGAAGATTAAGAAAGAAAAAAATGGCCAGCCCAGATGGATGTCTGGGAACTGGCGCCACCAACAAAGAGACTCCTGACAAACTTGGGATAGCTGAACCTGGTACAAAAAAGGAAGGTCGAGTAAGGACCACTTCACCACCAATATCTATTACAGGACCTTCATGTGTAGGTGCACAGGTGACAGGAGAGTTATCATGGCTGCCATCAACCCTAATGCCTGAAGAACCATACTTGCTGGAGGAAGGAGTTTGTAGTATAAACCTCACATGTTGCTGGAGTGAAAGTATCCTGTCCGGCAGCAGAAACATCCTGCTCTATACCATGTCTAACTGGGTGACTATAAAATCTATCGCCTGAACTGGTTCAAAGTTCAATTTGTCCAGATTGATTGATATTCCCAGGAAAGATGCTAGGAGAAGGAGGTAATCTCTGGCCTGAAGAATACGATATTTGGTGGGAGCAGAGAGGAGCCAATTGTCCAGGTAAATAAACACATGGAATCCCAGCAGTCTCTAGGGAGCCACCACTACTTCTATCACTTTAGTAAACACCCAGGGGAGCTGTGGTGAGACCAATGGGGAGTAACACTGAACTGGAAGTGATTGGCTCCTAGACAAAAGCAAAGGAACCTTCTGGAGCGCCTGTTCATTTTTATGTTATAGTACATGTCCTGAAGGTCCATGGAACACATCCAGTCATTGTTTTGCAGAAAGGGTAGAATGGACTGCAAGGTGACCATCTGAAACTTCATTTTGGCAACAAACGGGTTCAAGACAGTGAGATCCAGAATGGGTCTGAAGTCTCGTGTTTTCTTTGGCACCAAAATGAATTTGGAATAAATGCCTGATCTGGACTGGTCTGGGGGGACAGACTGGATGACTCATTTTTCAAGCAGCCTGGAGACCTCTATGTCTGCTGCCTCCCACTGACCAGGTGGAACATCTGGGAGGTTTCTCTTTGGAGTGGGGGGTGAAGAAACAGGATGTAATAACCTCTGGATATAATTTGAAACACCCAATAATCATTTGTGATGGACTTCCAGACTGTTGGGTGCTGAGAAAGATGATCCCCAACTGCCTCCAGAGTTCAGCAGTTGGGCAATCCCTAAGGATTGCTGAAAGGGGCTGTGTGAGAATGAATCTTGAGACCCTTGGTTCCTCAAACCCTGTCTACCATGTGGGTGGCATCTGTTATTTCCACCCTCTGCCCCTGGGGGAAAGTTCACCCTGAATTTCATGAGAAGAGCCCCAAAACTTTCAAAACCACAACTTCTTACTCCTATGCTGGTTCTTAGAGTAGGTCTGTTGCAGGGTAGAGAAGTGGATCCCAATGGCAGATAAGGTCTTCTCATCTTTCTCTATCTGGGTAAGTGTATCTCGAATGGTGAATTAAACCAAGGTGGACCTGTCAAGGGGGGAGGGGGTGTTCTTGAAAGATGCCTTGAAGGGTTCTGAAAAAGCACAAAGTTGGAGCCAGGCATGTCGCCTAATGGCAACACCTGACCCAGCCACCCTTGATGTACCCTCAGTAGCATGAGAAAATAACTGCATGGACGTGTTCAAGATGGCTGTCAAGGTAGCTAGCTAGGCAGAGAAAACCTTTTTCTCCTCCTTCAACATGGACCCTGAGGCAGATGCAGAGAGTTCTTTAACCAGATCTCTCTGAAGTCTGATTATGTTTGCCAGATAGTTTAGCGCATGCAGACCAAAGGTGGCTGAAGTGTAAATTTGCTTCCTAAAGCTGTCCATCACCCTAGACTCCCTGTCTGGAGGATGTTTCAGCCACTATGGCATTGACCAGGGAACCCTTGGACCAATGAGGCCTGTCTGGAGGGGCACTGAGCACCTTATCTGGGTGCTTGAGGATGGGCTCAACTGTGTCTGGGTGCTTGAGGATGGGCTCAACTGTGTCTGGTTCCTTCCATGCCCTGCAAGAGATGAGATCTACCAACAGATCCTCAGGAGGGACACCCAAAATATAGGGGGCCCTGTGGCAAATGTCTCCAGGAACACAGACTCGTCAAGGTTGAGTTTTTGAGATGGCTATGTAGGATGTCCATGATGTCTTCAAAGAAGCTTCAAAGGTTTCTGGAAAAGGAACATCCTGGGGAGGTCTGGCAACAAGCTTTCCATGAGGAGGCAGGATGAATGACACTGGCCCAGAAACAGAAGGAGCATGGGGGCTCTAAGGTGGGAAGTGTTAAGATCCTTGAGGGAGCCAAGGGGACCCTCTTCACCACCTCAAAGGCTGAAGGTGACCGGACCCTCAAAGATGGCTTTGATGGAGTCAAAGCCACCTGCATCAAAGCCTCCTAGACTGTCAACCCTAGTACTGAAGGGGGAGTTGAGCTGAGCTTCCTAGCGTCAAAGCCCTGAGGAAAAGAGACAGCTCCTAAAGCCTCACAGCCAATGCTAACACTGCAGAACTGTCACTTCGGCGTCAGCTCCAAGGGTTGGTAAGGTTCAATGACATCAGAATCGGACCACTCATGGTAACTGTCGGCATTGAGGTACAAGTTCCCATCGACACTAACAGCTCAACACTGGGAAACCTCAGGCCCAAGAAATCTGAAGCCAAAGATGCGATAGGAGAAGGAGAGATCAGAAAAACTCCAGGCTGTGTGCTCAGGGCTCTGGAGGAGGACAGAGCAGGCAAAACCCATCATCATCATCATCCTGTCCACCTTGGCTTTAGACAGGCTCTAAGTGGGCCGGACAGACACCACTGACCCCGGCCTGCAATGGTGCAGAAGAGAAGGAGGGATTGGAAACTTGGCACGGGAACTCTCTGGCTATGAGGAGAAACAGGGTGACCAGAGCAGAGGAAAACCATGTACCACCACAGGCCGAGACCTAGTGGGCAGCTCGGCAGAGGAAGCTCAGTCTGGAAATCACTTCCTATTCAGTTCCCGCTCTTTGTGTCTGGCCTGGTCCCCTTCCCCAGGCTTCTTGTCAGGGGGGGTTTGAGCTCCAGAAGTGGAGGAGCGACCCAGAGAAGACCCAGTGCCTGACAGGAAAAGGCCCTTCAAAATCAACTTATTCCTGTTTTTGATAAATGCTCGTTAATTAAAACCCACGCATATCAAACAGGAGGAATCCAGGGGCCACCCCCAAGCACACCACACACACCACACACAGAGTGTGGTCATCAGATGGAGGACTCTTATGCCTACACTCTGTACATTTTTTAAACCCAGCTGGCTTAGAAAGATAAGCCATACAGTAGACACTACAAAGAGAGAGAGAAGTCAGAATTTGTTTTTTTATATACAGAACTGGAAAGCACACCAATGTGAACTACAGAAGAAGGGTAGGATTTGGATAGAAGAAAATTAAGGAAAAATACTTACTTTAAACAAACACTATCAGAAAACCTCCTGGAGGAGCTCAGAAAAGCAGTCACGTGCTGTTCGAATGAACAGCAAATGAGATCTGAGGGAAGGAGGGATAGTGGGGCATTATGGGTAGGGGAGAAGCTCAGATTTCACCTCTGATGCTAGTGTATATGACTGAGCTATCTTCGTTGTTTAAAATAAAATCATGAAATTCATTATGTGTGCCCAGCTAGAGAAAAATATATCATCGATGAAATGCTTGTAGAGATGCACTTGGTTAAAACATTAAAATATGGCAAATTAAACTAGGATATGTAAAAAAATTTAGAATGCTGAATAAATATTCTCTTGCAAAATAAAGTAATCTATTTTCAATTTAATCTTGCAAGATGAAGGTAATTAGCAGCTCTTAACTGTAAAGTTCTGTGATAAATTACTATTTCCCTACCCTAAAATGAATGTCATGTTTTTTCAGCAACATATATAAGAAAGATTTCAACAAATTAATTGTACAGTGTAATAAAACTGCCAAAAAAGTTACAAATAAAGAATTAATAAACAGAAAGAATACTTTCTTTAAAAAAGAATGCCTTTAAGGAGTGAAAGAAAATATTCCAGTATACATTTAGTTCTTTCTGTACAATTAGTTTGTTGAAATCTTTCTTATTGTGTAAACATACTCCCCTGGGATTTAGAAAAGCAGTTTTGGTGCTATGGTAGCTGATTTTCAACAAAGTACAGTCATATTCAAGATGAGAGCAATTCAGAGACAAACTGAATAAGATGTCAGAAGGCAGAGAAATACCATAGTAAGTAAAATATGCAAATGGAATATAATGGAATATAATGGATGGAATTAAAAACTTTATGAAAATGAGGGGATTGGCAATGGCAAATGAAGGTAACCAACAGGCTGTAGTAATTCCGAAACATATATAATATGTGTGGAGGAAGGCTAATGCCAGAGTTGCTAATCATGGAGTTACAGGAGGAGACCACAAAAACATGTATGATGTAGCTGCCACATTAATGAATATGCAAGACACTGTTGCTGCTGCTGCCATTACTCATGAAGGTGCGTGGCATCTCACTCCATGGTGATGAGTCATCAGCCCACACCTAACATACCATGTCCTCCATAATACAGAAATAGTGGCCCGTTACTGTGGGAATAGAGGCACCATGCATGAGCTGGCCAAGATGCGTCACCTTCATATGTAGCTTTGTGGGATGTATGAAAGACCTAAACCTGTGGCACCCTGCTGTGTGTTGCTTAGAGAATATTTCAGTGACCAACTGGGGACACAGCAGATGTATCCCAGGCAACTGCCTCAGAAATACTCTACCAATTGTTCTATGTGATGCTACAGCATATGTGTTTTCCATGTAACATAAAGGAGATATATAATACCATATGGGCATTTTATGACATAGCACAGTTTCTTCAGGTGCTGTGATCCATTGAATCACATTACAGTAAAGGATCCACCTGTCAAACAGGGACCATGCCAAAGTGGGGAGAGTCACAGACACAAGTGTCAGCAATGAGCTGTGTGTGTGTGTGTGTGTGTGTGTGTGTGTGTGTGTGTGTGTGTGTGTGTGTGTGTGTGTGTGTGTGTGTGTGTGTGCGTGTGTGTGTGTGTGTGTGTGTGTGTGTGTGTGTGTGTGTGTGTGTGTGTGTGTGTGTGTGTGTGTGTGTGTGTGTGTGTGTGTGTGTGAGAAAGTGATGTAGCACTATCCAACATCTGGTGGAAAGATCTAGGGCACCAGCATTAGATATATGCACTAATCCTGTAGGTCCCTGTCCATAGCAGAGTCCTCTTGTGAGAAGTTAACATGAGCAATCTACAGTACACACAAAGGAAGGCATGTTCCCGCTGAGCTATTAGTATACTGATATCTGCCTGCCCTTCTATTATTTTCCTTCACATAAGCAACATAGCAGCCACGGAGACACTCGGTTCCAGAGGGAGGCGGGTCCTATAGCATTTTTGTCCACTGTAACACTTACCCCTGAGGTCATCATCTCATCTAGTAGAGCTGGGGACAACCAAGGCATATTCTGCTAATCCAGCACAGGGCAATCACAGGGGGGGATACATTGCCCTGTTCTTGTTATCAGGTAGCACTGTGGATCTGGGGTGGCTTGTACAGATGGAGAAGCTGTGTGTGTATGAAATTTGGTGGGGATTTAGCTATCACATTGCCTGAGTCTATCACTAACACCATTAGCATTTAAAATTAGAAAGTTTTTCTATTATTATTTTTAAACTAAAATTAATAGTCAACTTTCTGACACTTCATGCTATTGTGAACTCCAGAGATGCATGCAAATGTGGAGTTCTGAGGAACTTTGTAATAATAAAAGAAAAAAATAGTTTGCCTCCATTGCCAGTCTGGTATGACAAGTAATCTTCACCTTCTATATGGTGAATAAGGAAATTGTGCATTATTAAAGTCAGTGATGCTATGCTGAGAATGTCAAAAATATTGTAAACATTAAGGCAAATCACTCGGCTGCTATATGATGTAGCAAGGAGACCTTCCTATTGGCTCAGGGTTCCTCAGGAAACTTAGGTAGCCAGAGACTGAAAGAAACAACTGCAAAAACATGAGCATAATGGCAGGTGTTTTTTTTTTCTTTTTTTTCTTTTTTGAAATTATAAAAGTAAGCGATTTTTTTTTAATAAAAGCGCACTAATAATTAATGGTAGCATATGAAGGTAAGCAATGAAAATTTAAGCAATAACTGACGACGTTGTGTGGTATATTGAAGATTTACCCATGGTTGGTGTGGTTTAATCATGAGGGTGAAGCCCGAGTGATTAAACAAAGACAACCGTGGGTAAATCTTCAGTGTACCACAACCACGGAGTCGGTTATTGCTATTATACAATGGCATTATTTAAGGAAAAAAAACTTACTTTTCTTAAATAATGTCTTTGTATAATGGTGGATTGCTGTTCTTCTGCCGGTTGTGGTATACTTAGTCTGCGTTTTGATATACTGCGCATGCGTATAGGACTTGCGTTCCCATGCATACCCAGTACATCAAGGCTTTGAAACGGAAGCAACGGAGAAACGAAAGTCTCTGTTGCTCTGTTTTCTCTCTCTCTCTTTTTTTTTAATTGTAAAAATAAAAGTTTTGGGGCAGTTTATACCAATGGAAAAAGTCCAGGCGACCGGACCTTTTTCCGTTGGTATATTGTGGGATTTACAACGGGCACACTGGTTGGGCTGGCCAATCAGCGTGCACGTTTTAGAATATTAATAGGGAGGAATTGTATAATTCACTTTATTCATGTGTGTG